>NC_092012.1:13812222-14112222 GCF_042242105.1 Pempheris klunzingeri
AAATAACGTTTTCTCTCGTGCTGTTGCCTAGATAACATTTAGACATTTTAAAACAACTGCACAGTAATCATTTTTTATCTCTAAAGTCGGTCTCTTAAATTCAGTCGCGTCTCAGAGTCGATCAAGTCGTGGGGACGAGTCTTTTATTTTCTAAATATTCTTTGAAGGTGAAAATGATCTAATAATAAATCGACGGCGTTGAAATACATGTTAAGCGTTCTGCAGGATGAGATGAATGTATGAGTTGGACGGACTTTCTTTCTTTCTTTTTTTTTTTTTTTATAGGATAATGTGTCAAAATAAGTGTTTTAAAATCTAGAAGAGGTGATGTGCGTAATGTGACTTCCAGTCCATGGAATTTGCAAATATCTGAAGAGAAGGTGAAGACCTCCGGAGAGTGTGTAAATCAACACGTCTCGTCACTTATGTGACAATTTTATAACAGTCATAAGAAAGACCAAGGTTACGTGGGCAATATTTTAGGCGCTGATTTAATTTATGCAAATAAATGCTGTTGTGGCGCACAAGTCTAAACTAGTCCCTGAACTCCTGAGCCTCTTACAGGGTCTCTCTCACCTGCTCGCGATCTCATATCAGCTGCACCTATTTTACTCTGAAGAATCAGTTATTTCCAAACACTTTCATTGAAGTTACAGAGGTCAGTGCGTTATTTATGCCCTGGCAAATTAAATGTAAAAAAAAAAAAATGTCACTAAAAGGAAAAGTGTAACATCTTTCGAGGGGGGTTAAAAAAATCCCCAACTTTGCAGCTTGTAAGTGATGTTCATTTAAATAAGCTTATTAAACTGACTAAACTGCGGGCAGTTACAAGCATCCTCCCTTTCTCCACTTTTATTTCACCACAAATCTCTCTCTCTCTCTCTCTCTCTCTCTCTCTCTCTCTCTCTGTCTGTCTGTCTCTCTCTCTCGCTCTCTCTCTCTCTCTCTCTCTCTCTCTCGCATCTCTTGTCTGGGAGGAGGAGGGGGGAGTCCTGCCTCTTTGCCTTCCTCAGATCAATGCCCTGGCCACTCACTTTCTGATGTTGCACGACGGGAAATGCTTTGAATACTTGCGACATGGCTGCGCGCATTGATTGCCAAGATTGACAGCAGCTCTACCCATCGTCTTCTCTTGTCTGAGTGTGTGTGCGAGAGGGAGAGAGAGAGAGAGAGAGAGAGAGAGAGAGAGAGAGAGAGAAGGAGATAAAGAACAGATAGGCGAACAACAAAAGGTACTTGTAGTTTTGGACAGCTGAACTTCACAAAGAGTGTGCGGGATCCCCTCGTATGGCCCCGTGTGCGCAGACTTAAGTTTTCGCTCAACAGATAGCTCAGTGATCATTTTCTACAAAGTGTAGCGTAGTCTAGCAGTCTTTACGCACGGAAAAGGACGCACAAATATCTTACCCACGGCTGAGATCATCAAGGTAAACAACACTTTTTGCTCTACTTTTTCTGTTCTCTGTCTTCTCCTGATATTTTCACCTTGTGTTTTATTGCTGATTCCCCAGAAGTCGAACGCGCTCTCACTCAGTGAAATGTTGCGGCACATTGCGCGTATTTTTTTTTGCGGACAAACAATCTTTGGAAAGTTATTTACGGGTTCAGCTTTTACACGGGTTCGCACGTTTTGAGGCGGGAAGAGAACGAGTGTCAAACTTTGATTATTGCCATTATCCGACGCGTCGCTTCCACCAAAACAAGCGGAATATACGCGAGGCGAGAGTGGCGCGGTGCTGACTCGGAGGCGCTTGAGGTTCAACCTCAAGAATCGGCAAATCCGCGCTAAATTCAACGCCAAAGTTCACGAGAAGTAAACTCCGAAGCGAGCCGAGCCATCGTTTCAAGGTTTGAAATCATCTTTTTTTCCCCTCTTTTGTTTATTTCAGCAGCGTGAAGCCGTGCGAGCGGAGCACAGGCTGCACAGTAAACTGCTGCGTTAGGACCAACCCGGACCGCTGTCACCGATAACATTTTCATCAAACACCATGAATTAGCGGTGATTCTTAGTCAGTTGTTAAATGTGTAAAGGTTGACAGCGCTTTAGGGTTTGTGTTTACATGTCCCGTAACTTTCTTGTGCTGGTGGCAGTTTCACTTCTGTCCACAAAGCGGTACTATTCATTGACAATGACGTGCGCCCCGGTAGGTTTCCTCTCTCTGCATGTGTGGTGGACAAGTTTATTTGAAGCTTTCGCTCATGTCTCATTATACCTTTATACATTCCACAGCTCTTTGCCCCCAAAGCTGCCTCACACCCGTAGATTTTTGCCTGATTTATTTTTTCCCCACCAAAAAAAAAAAAAAAAAAAAAAAAGTCTGAAACCTTCATTTTTCTGGCCGCCGTGCAAGCCTGGGAATTTGCTCTTCCTTAACTTTCTCGAGAGGTCAGGGGAATCGACCTCTAAAGAATGCATAAGCCATAAATTAAATTCAACAATCACACGGCTTGTCCATTTAGAGAAGATGTACTTGAACAGACAGTTTTCCATTTAAGCCGAAGCCTCAGAAGCTCGGCGCACCCGGACTGAACAGACAGAGGTTCTCTTGTGCAAAGTGCAAATGTGCTTAATGAAGACGAATTGTTTTCTTGCATTTATCCGGTTGTAGCTGCAAGACAATTCAGCAAATTAATCACCTGGACTTCCAATAGAGGAATTGTTGTTTAGATATTTTTAGAGAATAAAATCTCTCTTTTTTTTTTGGAGTGTTTGGAAATCACTTTAAAAACTTTGATCCACTGTCCATTCTGGTAATATTTATGTTGTAAACACTTAATAAATAATTTTCCGGGTTTGTCATAGATGGAAGATCCAGTGAAATATCACACTGATTGAGGATAATATTGGCAGCGCGGACGTGGCCCCTCATTTTAAGATGTTTTCCAAAATTAGACACGGTCCCTGTGCACACAAAAAAAACTGCCCTCCCAGACGGCTGCGGGACGTGTGATGAGATTTTTATAAGAAGACAATCACTGATGACAAAAGCTGGACACTTTCTTAAAATCCAATTGTAACAGTTGTGTCTTTCTCCTAATTATTACGCACCCAGCACGTGGAGTTTTGTGACCATACAAATAACACACCTGTGGCTCCTTAAGGAAACGTAATTATCTCCTTAAAAGTCCTCAGACATTCACACATAATTGGGTGAAAAGGAGAGGCTGATCTGCTGTTTTAAAGGTGTCGGAGTAAAGTTTTTTTTATCCTTGTGGTATTTTGTGTTGGACAGTTGCTCTGAGTGTGGCTGTGGACGCAGGTTTCCTCATAAGGTAAGGCGGTTCTGGAGACCAAATGCGAGTCTAAATGGCACATTTATAATTAGACTGCCCATTCAGCACATTGTCCTGATTGCTATACAGGGACACTCGGCTCTGTCTCTATAAGAGTTTGTCTCTGACGGCTTGTGCAGCTCAGCGTGGCGCTCACAAAAAGAGCGAGAGGGGAAAGAGTGAAAAGCGGCGTTGCAGCCCTTTGATGCCACAGAGCCGCATTTGGCTCTAAGTAACATCTCACACTAATCTTTACGCAGAAGACTTACCGGCATCTTAATTAATCACCGTCCTTTCCTTCCTTTTGTACACTTTTGTCTGCCGTTGCTACATACAAGTTGATGTGCATTTTAATAATTGGAGAAATCTCAAGTGTCACTACCTGTAATTTTTGTGATCCCTTCAAATAATTCTGCTGGTTTCTCATTATTGCCCGGTATAGACGTGCTTTTATAACTGTAGCTGCTTTTAACATGATTTAAAAACTTAAGACTGGCAATTTGTTGGTAGGTGATACTGCAGAACAATAATATCATATTTATCACATTCCATACTGACTTGCCTCGGGCATTTTCTCTATTTTCAATGACTAATCTGTGGGTGGCTCAAAAATATCTAAGTTTTTAATTTTATTTTATTTTCTGCAAGACTGAGAAAGGCAGCATTTCCCACCTGGACTCAGCATAAGATATAGACTCCATGACGCTGATGTGTCAGTAAGTTCAGAGATTTTAGGACTTTCATTTCTGGATGAAGGCAGAAGCCGCCTGGCTTGTCTAAACATATCCTGCACTCTGTCCAAGTCCAATGTCTCCAGTGTTGCAAGAGCAACTTTGCTGCTGAGAGTTATTTTTTTGTCTTCATCATTATACATTGCTATTAGAGCCCTTGTTATTATTTGTTTTATTGACTGTGGGAGAAATGTTGTGAATTATCTCTTAAAATCTGTTTAGACTGAGTGCCACAAACTAAATTTACTTGTAGCCCTACTTTTAACTGTCCTCATCATCCAAAGGTAGAATTTGTTTAAACTAAGCTCTTGTGCCAGCAATTAGTGGGATCAAAGAAAAGGCATGAGAGAAGGAGGGAGGGAAAGGGAGGATGAGGGAGGGAGGGAGGGGGGTGGTTTGGAAAGAGTGAATGGGGAAGGGATTGAGAAAGATATGTGATATTGCTTGAATATTATTTCTAATTCTCACCTTGCATATGAGTACAAATACTAACACAGAAGGTGAATCTGATAATTTCAAGTTAAGGCTGACGTTGTTTACTGAGACTTTTATCACAACTGTCATCAGCGCGGAGCTCGTAGATCTACATTAGTCACTGTGAAGTGCAGACTTCATTTGACTGCTTAAAAATCAAATATTGTCTATTCTCTTTCTTTCACACTAATGCAAAATGAAAGTGCTGGTTTGTGTTGGTTCCATTTTATGGCCTTGCTCTTCTGCTAACTCAAGATAGCTGATTTCACAGTTAGAGAAGGGGAAAAAAAAACAGTCATACATTGACAGAATTCTGCAGTGGGGTTATAAATAACAGTGATGTGTTGTTATTGGCAGTCAGTGTTACAAATAATATTAAAAATATGTGTAATACTGTATGTAGATTATTCCTGAAGAGGCTGCATCAGTCTATCTGGACCTTGATATTTTAAATTCAAATAAAACTATAATTGTTTTATTAGTGTGTGTGTGTGTGTGTGTGTGTGTGTGTGTGTGTGTGTGTGTGTGTCCCTGTACGCCTTGGCATGAGTGTATGCATGAGTGATACTTTCTCTCTCTCAGATATTTCACAGAGAACGTCTTCACTCTTTACACTGGTAAACACTACTGTTGATTTTGATTTGAAACGTCAAAATCCGAAAAGCGGCTCTGTCTCTCCCGACCAAATTTCATTTAAGGCGCATAACTGAGACCTTACACATTGCATTATCTTTCCATATATACTGTGTTTTGCAGAAAGACAGCTATTTGGTTCCAAGTGACAGGACGCCGCTGGGATGCGGGCAGGGAGAGCGTAGCTATAGAAGGGTGGGGGTCGGGGGGGAGGCGAGGGGTGCACAGGTACTAGTCTCCCTGTCTTTGTGGTAATGGAAGCAGCGGCTGAGACCTGATGATAAACAAGATGAGAGGAGGTAAACAACAGCAGGCCTGGTAAAGGTGGAGGAGGGAGGGGGGGCAGCAGATGTTGTGACATCTGTCTATCTAAGTGTTATCTAATTTGCTGTAGAATATTTCAACAATGATCAAAACTGATGGGAATATGCCATAGCATTTCTTTTTTGTAATTCATCCCCGTCAACAAGAAGTTTCCGACAAGTTAGAAACATGTCACTTCTGTCATGATGCTTCATTTTCTGTCATGGGACAATGTGATTCTTCATCGCACAGCGTTATGTATAATGAATGGATGCACCCAGAGACGGAGAAATCGCCCTCCTCCACACGCCACAGTGTTCGGTTGGGTAGAGCAGGTTTTTGACGACTGCGTGGTTTATCGCTTAAAGAAAGCAAGAATGGCGCAGATGTGTTTGGATGGAGTGAATCTGTGCTCGCACAGGAGGAAATAGTGGCTTTTCTGCATCATTGTCACTTCTGGTGGAGGAGAACTGTTGAACAAAAAAAAAAATCAGTGGCCAACTGAGTCATCAGGAGCAGACAGTGGGGCATCACTGCAACGAAGTCACCTTTTTTTTAAAAAATAAAAAGCTGCGAGGAAGTGAGGTTAATGAGAGACCGTGTAACACACCAATGTAATACACCATCTAAAATAATCAACTTTTTTTTCCTCTCTTGCATTTTGAATGCCATCCAGTATTTGGCTGTAAATTTGCCACAATCTTATTGAGAGTGTTTTTCGTAAGATCATGTTTTTCTTTGAACACAAGTTGCTTTAATGTCAAAGATTAAACTTGAGTACATGTTATTTTTTAATTTGATACAAATAGCACCTATGTGCGCCAACACTTATTGAACACTGACAAGGCCAGGGGCATTTTTTTTTTTTTGCAATTTTAGATCTCTGTGTCCCTCTGGCTGCTGTAAGTGAACAGCATTGCTGACATTAAAGGATTACAGATGAAAAAAAATCTAAAAATGTGTATCTTCACAGCAACTGCATAATTGCACAAGTAACCTAAGTGGCCCATTTTGATCTGTATCATTCACTCTTCCACCAAAATGTTTTTCTCAAAATAATTGGACATTTTCTTTTAGTCCATAGCATAGTTGTGCATAATTAACTTTGACTTCAAAATGCAACAGTCTAAGCTATGGTAAGTAGCCTCTGTTGATTTTTTTTTTTTTAAATCACACATTAATATGTAGAATTAATTGGAGGGGCCTTGGTGGCCGCGTATTTCTGACACAGGTCTGGGACTGTAATCAGGTGGAGGAATTAGTCGAGTTCATTGTTTTTTATGAATCAGATGAAGATTTGTACAGTGGCTGTGTGAAGATGGTTGCCTTTATTTCCATATCAAAGAGGCACACAGTGCAGCCGGGCAGTAATTAAAATGTGGTGGATTTTGGAGTCCCTGCATATGTACACACACACACACACACACATTTTCTCTCTCCCTCACACTGGCTTGAGTACACATACACACGTGCTCTCTCACACATACATGCTCTAATACACACACGCACACGCACACACACACACACACACAAACACACAGACGCACACACACACAGCATATGGGCCAAGGCCGAAAACTGTCAGGTTGTGTGAAAAGAGTGCAGGTGGTTGAAACTGAATTTTAAACAAACACTCATGTCGGTCCATGTTCCCTTTGCAGACATTTGGTTGCTGAATCCAATTCCATTTTTTTTTTGTGGCAACCATTTTGTTAGCTACAGTTTGAGAGTCGTACATTAATTTTTTTTTTTTTTCCTCACTTTGACTTAGTAACAGCTTTCACAGGCTGCAGTCACACTAGCCTTTAATTTAAACCACAGAAATCAGTCTATCCTCTTTTCATACATGGGAAAATATCTATGAGTGACCTTGCTGCAGAATGCTTGGATTATATAAAAAAAAAAAAAAAAAAAAAGGGAGAAGAGGAAGCTGTGATCTTTTGCCCCGAGTGATTTCTGTCCTACTAGAATTGCAGAGGCTCTGAAGACCTAAGATTGTGTCTTGTGAGTGAACAAGGGAAAAGAGATTAGTGTAATGTGGGCTTTTGCGCTGCTCACACACAAGAGCGTCACAACAAGCCTTTTCCTTGTGATCCCCCCCATTGTGCTTGGATCAGGTCTTCCCATGGGCGAGCCATTGCCTAGGAGGAGGCGTTAAAGGACTCTATGAAAATATCACTTGAGCCAACATGGGAAAGAACACTGAGTTTTCATGTCAACTAACGTGAAAGACGTCTCGCTCTTTGTGATAAGATAGAAACGGCACAATTATGGCATGGAGCACATACTGTATTTGAATTTCTCCGTTTTTTATGAATAATCCTATTGCAGAAAAACATCACTCATTAATTATGTCAACATTTAGGACTGAGCATTGGTTACAAGGTTGTGACTGAAAACGTAATTGATCCGATTTTGCAAAGTTTATGCACTCCATAGCCTTAGACGGCAGCAGTTAGCTTTATATCCAAGTTACACAGGTCTCCACTGTCTGTAAAAGCTGAACGACTGACATTATCCAGTTGGTGGAGGTTGACAGCCGGCTTGGTATCTGCCAGCTTGATCTGACATGAGATGTAAAATATGCTCCATAGTTGTGACTAAGCCAGCCAACCTGGCCTCTTTCCTCTGCGGTTCAGCCTTTAGGATGCTGGGAGCCGTTTTGCTGGCTCACGATTGTTTTCGGATCAGACTGGCAACTTAATTTCTGTGTGCACAGTGTGTGCACAGTGTGTACTTGTGCGTGCACTCCTCAGATATATGTGATACATGTTACCCTGAGTTGTAGTGAAGTGACCTGCCCATGATGAGCAGTTTTACTTTAACGCGGCACATCCATCCATGATGTAGAAGGCTGGTTCTCCAGTTTGATTGACAAGTATGAGTGTAAGTACACTAATAAAACGTGATCAGGAAGAACATTACCATGTAATTATATAAATACAAAAACTACCTCAGGCATCATATCTTGCACGTTTACACCGTACAATTTTAAATGTGAACTAAGCTTTGACTTGTTGATTTCATTTCAATTTTGAAGACAGGCCCTCAAAACGAAAACCTACTGCGACTTTGCTGCCACTGAATTTCAAGCTCTCCAGATAGTGTGGGTCAGCCCTCTCGGATGGAAACAAATACTGATCAACCACTTGCATCATAGAGCAGCTACTGTGACATCTAAAACAGGCGAGGAAGTTATGGAAAAGAACGGACGTATTGGGCCAGAAATCAGATTCCCAACAGTTTTTCCTTTGGAAAATGCTAACGTACGATGCCAAAAATAAATCAAAGTGACAAAGAGGGAGGGTGGGGGAATAGATGGAAAGGGTCTTGTGGCTAAAGTTTTGATGAAGTTAACCATAGCATCTCTTCTTGCCCAGGTCTTTTGTTTCCTCTCTGAATAATTTCTTTTTACACTGACTTGGATGTGTTACAACGCTTTGCCCTTACTGTGCATTATAAGAAAATGGCTTCACCAGACCCGACCACAAGCTTTCTCTTTCGTCTCTGCCAGTGTCTTTGTTATTCTCTCTCTCTCTCTCTCTCTCTCTCTCTCTCTCTCTGAGTAAAGTAAAATGGGGAGGAGGGGTGTTTAGACCCTGTTGGTGAAAAGATGGGCTAAGAGAAGATTTTCTGAGACTTTCTGAGACTAAAGACTCTGCACAAATAATGATGTTAGTGTTGATGTTGCCTCACACCCCTCTGATGACATGTAAGTAGATCAAACTCACCCCCTTTAGTCTACGAAATTGATTTTTCTCCTGGCCTGCACATAGTGAATATTTCATGGGGGAAATCTTGTATTTTTTAAGGTGGTCGAGAATACTTATTGTACTTATTTTGCGGGAATCTGTGTAGTAGTAGCATCAAAGCATCGGCTGACTTTAGCCTTTTCATTTGTTTCCAAATGGCACAATTTCCCACTTTCACCAGTGCTGGTACATGGAGTGCTGGAGCAACATTATCCATCATTCTGCCTACACTGTACCACAATATAACCATATTCAGAACAAAGACACTATGTTGGAAAATCTGAACTTCAACCAAATTTTAATTAACAGTCATCTGCTCCTTCTTTGAGGGCACATGAATTAACATACATGCATTAGAAACAACTGTTGACGGCAGTGGAAACATTTTGTTCAGTCTAAAATGGCACTTAAGAAACCCCTGATTGGCTCAGCTGCACATTTATAAGCAAAGTGCAGCTATAGTGAGGAAAGCCCAGAAAGCCCGACTCAGGGCTTAAAGAATACAGCCAAAGAAAGTACCGTCTGTGATAATCACTTTCTTGAATGGCACTAAAAAAGAGAAATCTGCTGAAATGATAGAGGAAAGCCTGTGGTTTGGCCCATGCAGTAAATTTCCCATGAGCCTCTTTGACAATCTGAAGGGATAGCCACTCTGGCACACGCCACCCGCCCACATACAATACGCACACACACACACACACACACACAGTGTTGTTTCTGCCAGGCAGTGCGGGTGTATGAACCTCTGGGAGGGGGCTTGTCCGAGGGAGGATGATTGACAGGAGGTGGGTGAGGACTAGATTGAGGGGGACCAGAGGAAGATGGGAGGGGTTGTCCTGTCTAAATACTCTCTAGTTTTTCCACTAGACAGGACGGTCTGTAAAATCTACAAAGATTTTGCTGAGGAGAGTGGAATGACATTTGGAAACAAGTATTAAGAGCAGAAAATGTTCACATTTTGAAAAAGATGGATCTTTTTGCTTTTGCTGAAATGTTATATGACCACAATTAATGACCCTGCAGACTGCATATAAATATACACAAATGGCACTCCTCCCTACGTATTGCGTTCATACGCAACTAATTTGCACTAGCGATTTACGTTCACTGTCAAAGCGTGCTCGCTGAGTTACTTTCTTATACCGCAGTGTAAAGTCATAGGGAGGAGTTCAGGGTAGCGCATGGCTTCTACGCTGGAGACTGGGGTTTACGTCCCAGCACAGTTGACTT
This sequence comes from Pempheris klunzingeri, assembly GCF_042242105.1. Classification (NCBI taxonomy): domain Eukaryota; kingdom Metazoa; phylum Chordata; class Actinopteri; order Acropomatiformes; family Pempheridae; genus Pempheris; species Pempheris klunzingeri. Next base: position 13,822,619 of record NC_092012.1, read on the forward strand.
TTTTAATATTTAGCATGCTTATGATGTTTCTGCCAACCTTAACAAAGTGCTTTAGCTTCCCAACCATAACCATAATGTGCTTACCATGACCACAGTGTTTCCCTAACACTAACCATGTGCTTTTGAGTTGCCTAAATATTACCATAAAAACATAATCATGTATTAGTTGCAAGGAGAAGATACTGTAGCAAAAACGAATGGAAAAACGCTAACTGTAAACAAGTTGCACCAATGTTCAATGTAGGGGTTTTGTTATGTTGATAAAAACTGTAATTTCCCAAAAAAGACTAAATGAAACTAATGAATGAATGAAAAATGGAATCTGGCAGCCACACATTTCCTGGAAAACATATTAGCAAATGCAAATAAGATGCATATAAACGTAGACGATAGAAGACACTGGCTTTACAATCACAGTAAGATGCCTGCTTGCACATAGGCACATGCAGCACGACTATAATTGCGTTTTTTGTGTTAGCGAGGAGAGAGGCTTTACATCCTTGGTTAGGGGTGGGGTTGAGGGCGAACTGGGGAGGTACAATGTTCCTCCTCATCCTCAGCGAAGCTAAATTTATTGGTTAACATCTGCAGGGTGGAGGAGTTTGGGTTATGGCCAGGCCAAAGAAAGGCTTCTAATTAAACAGTCATCATTATCAACTTGTGGTCAGTGATCATCATCCCCAACACTGGTTCTCCAAGATGAACATGGAATCATTGAGGCTTTCCTTGAAGCCCATGTTGGACTGAATTAGAATAGAAGAAACAGAGGAGAAAAGTGCTAGCAAGAACATTTTTTTCCTCTCTTGGCAGAACAGACAGCATGAGGCCCTGTGCCATATCCACTCAGGTTTAAACAATTACCAGACATCAGAGAACCCAATAGAGCCTCAGTGTTGGCACAACCGTTGTGCTTTTGACTGCTGTACTTCAGGCCATGGTTTCAGACATGGCCAAGTGTCACATGTAAGCGGAGCTTTCGATAATTTCAATTAGTGTAAGAGGGTGTGCCTGCAGTATCTGTATCACTGCTGCTGGAGGAGCTTTCCTTTGAGGTTGACAGCCCCTTAATATAGTATTCCTTGGTTTGATGTGTGAGTGACACAGAGGCGCTCCAAGAGGATGGCAAAATGGTTTATTAGGACCTAATTAGAGCCCTGTGATTAAAGGGGAAGTGACTGTGATTAGGAGACCTGCAGATGATGTGGAAACATGGATGAATATTCAAAGGAGAAAAAGCAAAGTATGTATTAGCCCGTGTGCGTTTTGTGTTTGTGTGTGTGGAATATGGAGCAGCGTTCGGGCTGGTTCGGAGCAGCTTTGTTGACATCATCTTTACAGCGGATCTACAACAGAGGAATTTTACAATGTAAACTATTAGGCAGAAAATGCACATACAAATTTGCTACAATAACCCTCCATCTGATGTTTTTTGTGAGTAAATGACTTGCTTCATGTAGGAATTCTAACATTTGATGAGCTGCTTGTACTATAAACATCAATAAAAAAAATTGTTTTTAAAAAGAAGACGACCTCAATTGTTGCTTGTTTTTTATGGTTTCGGTTCGGCATGTAAGAGTTATGCTGTGGACCTTCACAGCCAATTGAACATGAAACCATGAGGAATGTTCTGCAAAGCCAGCTCTACTTCAGGAAGCTTAGGGTACTTGCAAAGAATCACACATTCTTGTGAACTTCAGAGTATGTGCTGTTTAATCAAAGAGATAAATGGTCTTATTATTACTAGTCTCCATCAATGGAGAGATTAGCATTGGACTTTCTTTCTTTTCGCCTCACAAACTTCTGACTTTTGCAGATATGTGATAGCCACTGCCATTAGAAATCATTTATGGGAGTGTTCTGAGGGCAGGAGATTGTCAGCAGGGCCTTGCGATTTTACAATTTCACAACTGACTTCCTCCTTAAAATGACACAGGCTTACCTGCCTATTACTCCCTTTGATTTCTACAGTACATGCCTCTGCGCTCTGAGAGGTATTCATAATAAGCTTAAACTTCACTGGCTTCATTGCTAAAGGGTGCTTATCTCTCAGCTATTCAAGAGAAAGAAGGGTAATATTTTTTCCAATTTCAACATTTTACTGTTAGGCCACAGTCTGCCCAAAACCACGTTTAGGGGGCTGTTTTGGAGAGCATGCATGCACACACATGGATATATGGACACATACATGAACGCACACGTACTGACCCACACATGCGCACATGCACACACTCTGTCCATGGCTGTTCTTTAAAAATATTATTTTTACCATTTAAAAACTGAAAAGGTACAGCTGTGGATTTTTTTTTTTTTTAGCTGGATGGAAGTCACATATTTCAGCACATTTATTTATATGTTTTATTCAGTATACATTTTAACTCACATTTCTAAAGGTTGTGGGAACCAGCCTGCTAGTTTTATTTAAAAGTCTGCTTGGCTCATTCAATTGAAATCCTGAAAAGTGTTTTTCTTTTATTACACAGATCATACTTACCTTGCAGCACTTATTGCAAGTTTGGACGCGCAATTTAATCTATTTACATTTTCATTTTGTCCCAATGGAATGTTCAAAGCATACTGAGCTTCAAAATGTATACTCATATGTAATGTAAGATATACTTGAAAACTAGTTTGCGGTGAGCAGTAGTGGCCATGGCGGGCTTTCTCTCTTTTGCTTGGAGCAGTGTCAGTTTTTCTTGTTGAATAATGAGAAGCATGTGTTAGGCAAGTTAGGCAAACACATAGTGATCTGTCATGTGACCCACCTGTTGTGCTTTCAGCACAGTTAACACCAGTCTCATGTTACTATTGTCTGGACAACCACACTGAAGAGCCTCTTCCTCCTGTTTTTTTTATGCTCATTCTTTTTTAAGAAGATCTAAAAAGACACCTGAAGGTGCTCGGCCTAATGTTAATGGTAGCACACAGAAGCCAACTAAACACTTAAAGGGAAAAACTAAACCTTAATGACTACCAGAATTTAAATACACATAATCTGTAGGTGCAAAGTGTTTGTTTGAACTACATCTTTCTCCAGCAGTTAACAGCGTGCAATAGGTTTGCACTGTGGGTCTAAGTGCTCCCCAGCCCTCTGCCTGTAGCCTCAGCCCGCCGAGTTTCTCAGTTTTACCGTTGCTTGTGCCATGCTGTAATGGGCTCCCAGGACATGATGGGAGTATAATAACTGCTTGACGATGTTTTTCTTACCCCCCTCATTCTCCACTAAATGTAAAATGTGCCCAGAAACATGGGATATATGGTACAGGTTGTGATGTCAGTTGTTATTGCTGGATATGTGAACCAGTAAATTTTGGATGATTTTCCACAATCTGCTGTGCAGAGTGCATTATGTCACAAAGGCCACATTGTAACTAGTTGGGTGTAGAGCAGTGTTGTGTCTCTCTCTCTCTCTCTCTCTTTCCCTTGTTCTGTGCATTGCTCGGCCACCTTCTGTGCCTCCAGTCCAGACTGCAGACTCACTTCATGCACATCAATGGACAATGGACCTATAGGAAACCCTACATCACGGGGAAAAATAATGCATTAAGAAGTGTGCAGACTAATAGCCAAGAATGTTATGTTATGACTCAAGTTTGTCCCTGATTCAATTTGAATATTTGCAAACCTGCTGTGGATATCTCGGTTATATTATAATATTATGGCTGGATTTCTTAAATTACAGGGTGTTCATACATTATTACTATTAGTGTTAAACGTGACTTCAAATGATGAGATTGATTAAGTGATGATTGATATATTTTTATTCCTTTGCTGTACAGTTGGGACTCCAACATTGCTTTTGTTCAGTGTGGTATGGAATGGAAGAGCCTCCTGTTTTTCCGCTAATTGAATTTGCCACTAACATATGCTGGCAGGAACCTCTTACCTTGTTTGACTTATTTATTGCCTGACTGTAGAGGTAATTTGACCTTTCATTTCAAAGGCTCTTTTTTAATTCTGAAAAGGAGTGTTAAACTCAATTATACTAGTGATCAGTGGCTCAAACACTACATTTGTTTCCTGTGGGGGGACAAGCCAAGTAGAGCCTCTGCTCTCCGCTCCTTGTCCCTTACTCTTGGCCCTTCCACCCCTACAGACCAACAAGGGGGAGAGGTAAATTAGGACTAGAGAGAAATGGGGATGAGGGGAAGGAGGGAGACATGAGTGAGATGAGAAAGGGAGAATGGGGGGGGGGGGAGAGAGAGAGGGAGAGGGAGAGGAAAGTGCCCTACAGTTCCTGCCATGTCACAGGAGATTTGTGTCCTCCTTTTAAATCATTTCCCTCTTAAGAAGATTAAGAAGGCAGAAATATTCTCAAACTGATCATTTTCCCTCCCCCTAAATGGACTCATTTGCATTTGCAAACGCTGCTATTAATTGTGGGTTTCAAAAAAAGACAAATGACCTCTGCAACTGTAAATAAAGAGAAAAAACAGAGGTTATAATGTTAATTGTTAAAATGGCCGTACAGGGGCCATTGGAGCCAAAGCAAAGCATATGCCCCCATCAGTATCAGATTTACTCTATGGCCACAAACACTACACTACAGGCTTTAATTTATATGACCCTTAAATCTTAATCAGGATTTCTGTCATTCATTTGGTTTAGTAGTCCACCAGAGGAGGAAAGGCTAAAGAGTGGATCACTTTTTAGACATCAGTTTTCAGCAGGAAGTAGAGAAACATTCAGTGAAATTCTGTTATACTGTAAAGTACAGTGCTGGGTTGTATGAATGGAAGATACAGAGGCATTTTACAACACTGAATATGAATGTTCAAGTCCTTCCTTTTCTCAGAACACTGCGGTCCATTTTAGACTGTCTTTACTCTATTACATGCTACAAAGGTTTTGCACATGTCCTCTAACGTCAAGTTGTCTTATCTGCATTGTGCTGAGCTCGCAGCTAAAAAACATATTCGTCAACTTAAGCCTGCAATTTGAAAAATGGGCTACAGTAATACAAGTCATGGGTGGAAAAAGGCCACTATCAAACAGTGCGTCCCTGCTTCTCCTCCAACTAGGAAAACACTGAATAATTTGCGGACACCAATGCCTTGTTGTAACCTGATCATTTATGGATCAGTTGTTTCCTTTCTGGTTTAATTCACCATGTGATTGATTTTCAGTGCAGTACTGTTGGAAAATATCCACACTAAACCGTGCCTGAAATAGGGAATCATTTGAATACAGATGCTTACGGCTTAGGCCTTGTCACTGGAAACCACTTGGAGCCAGGAGACAATTGCAGGTTGATTATGTTGCTTCTGACAGAAGTTGCAACTCCTTTGTACAAGGCAGAGATATTTGCATCTAAATGCTTATTGTAGACATCTAAACAGCATAAAGACTGATTGTAAATGCCAGCTGTACTCGGGAATAAAAAAAAGAATTTCAATAAGGAAAATTGGGATGGAAATGAGGAAATTATTTTCAAACAGTGGAGCTGAAATCAATGAGTAGGAAATGGCGGTGTTTATTGTGCTGGCTGTATTTGTCATTTTTATTGAGCGTGTTTGTACAATCACACACAAATCTATTTACAGTTAGCTACTGTATGTATTTTAACTGGTGGTAATACATTGTTTACATTTAGATGAATTATGCCTTATCCTTTGGTTACTGCTGCAGGCTGATTTTCTACATGTAACGAGCTTGCAATTCAGGTGTTTGAGATGGGTAAAACATATAAGAGTTTGTTGGTTGATTAACAAATGCTACAATATATTTCCGTTTAATATTTAATATTGTGTTAACACATATTTGAGATAGTTGGAACATGCCATTTGAACCTTTTGTAACATTTGTGTGTGAGTGCATGAGTTTATATGTGCGCTCTGTATGTAAGTGCAGTTATACAGTATATGTGGGTGTATGTCTGTGTCTGCCTGGTGCCCAAAGCAGAGTGATGCCCCTGCTGATTCTGCTCCTCTAGCTCTTTGTCCTACAGCACTCAGTGTGTCTGCCTCCTCGGGAGACTGGCAGGCTTCTCTAGTGTGGCTCCACAAAGGCCCAGCCTCCTTTTGAGGTGTTAAAAACTTCCATTTATGCATCTCCCTGGACAAAAAAGCACCAAGCCCATTTGAGTCCAGTAGCAACACAGGCAGACATTGTGGCCACGCTTCTCTAGCACTCATTTCACAGATTCTAAAACCAGTATGTGGTGAACAGGATTTGAGGGGCTAAAGTGCCCCGTGAGGGCTAGGCGATAAGAGGGGAGAAACACCACCACGCAGTAAACTAGAAGATGGGTCCAGGAAAATAAACACATTACCTGGGAGAGAGGGAGAGACTTGTTTTCATACCCCTGCCCCCAACATACACAAATACACAAACCCCACAAAGAAACGGAGAAAGGAAAAAAAAAAAAAAAAGGGAAAGAAAATGTGTGTGGGTACATCTTGGAGGTTAAGAAAAGAGGTCTCATCAGTGCGCAAAAAGACAATCCCATTCTGTGTTCTCTGTCTTTACAGTCTTTGGAGTGAAGAATATGTGAAAGGGAATCAAAGAGAATTGATAGGTTGCTCGCCCGCCTGTTAGGAGCACTGGGGACTGAATGCCATCCACCGTAGAGGAAAACATTCTATTTGCTGGTCGTTTCTCTCCCTTCACCCTGCCTCAACCCAGTTGCTCAGCAGATAGACTTTCATTCTTGTTATTTGACGCAGAGGAAATGATGTTAATACATTTGCCGAGCAGCAGGCGAAAGCCTTGTTCAGCCACAGCACCGTGTCTGTATCAGGCTATTGCTTGCAATAAGTTCTGGGTAGAATAGCCGTTGTTCAAGGCTAGATTTCTTTTTATGCTTGATTTGACGCTATTGCACTTCAGCTCTGCCACAATACCGCTCACTGTTTTACTCTCAACACAGATATTGTAACTGATGTTCCCTGCTCTGGTAGTCATTCCTGACACGTTGGTGCTAGACGTTTTGCGAGTGTCTACTCTGCTGCAGTTCAGTGTCAGGACAGGATCAGCCAGAGACAGAAAAAGGCCATTTGAGAGAGACAGAGGGCAAAGATAAAAAGAGGAGAAAAGAGAGATTTCTAAGGCTGTGACAGTTAATGGTGTGATGGAGCATGAAACAGCTGTTTGCACGTGATTGACCTGTTTCCTACACCAAATAACTCAATGATATGGTGGATCTCTTGTGGAAATACTGCTTGTCCGTCAAACAACACAACACAGCACTGGAGTGGACTTTATTCTTTTGAGATCTCACCAGTAGGACCATGAATACGTTTATGATAACAATGATGCCACAAATGCTACCTCCTTAAAATGATCAGTGCCACAGTGTCCACAGTCTGGCTGAACACTAGCCGTTTCCTGACCACCAATGCATTCTCATTCCCAGCTTAGGTGATTACTCCTGCATGGAAGCTGTCGTTTCATATTTCACAGATGATGCTACTGCAGAGAGGATTGACTTTATGGGACTGGATATTTAACAGACAATCACACGTGTTCAATTACTATGTCAAACATTTCTGTGCCAGAATGTTGCACGCTTCACCCTCCACCCCCGCACCAGCCTTCCTCCCCTTCTTCCTTCCATTTCCCTATTTCCTCTGGGACCACTGTTACAGCCCCACCTCATTGCATCCCAAACTCCCCTGGCCTGACTATGTGGCTGCTGCTTCTGTAGAGATAACCACACAGCACCCAGGTAGGGAGCAGTCTGCTGATGGCATAGATTACCTCTATTGTCAAAATAACTAACTCGGCAGAATTCCTACTTTAGCGTGTTTGGACGCAGGAGAGAGTGAGGATTTGGAATGAAGGATTGAGGATATATATATATATTTTTTAACATGTTGTAGATCTAGGGTGAATTCCAAAGTTCCAAGTTGAAGTACAAGTTTTGGCTTGCCATGCATATCCACACAATACTACACTAAGTGAAACGCACATTTAGATACAGGTAGGCAGCAGGCACATTAACATGCAGACGCTCACATACACAATTCCAACATGTCCCACATTCAGTAGTTTTAATGCAATACAGAGTTTACGCACATGAAACATAAAACCTGAATATGGTCAGAACAGCTGTGTCGTGGTTGGTCTCCCCTGTGCTGTATACAGTTGTGGTGATGTTGTCTATTGATACTGAGCCACTGTCACATGATGGTTGAAAGACACAACACTCTCTTATGGTCAGGGAAAATTAAATTAAGCGTAGCCCACACCGTACATGAACACATGTCTGGAATTTGATTTGAAAGTGAATCTTTCTGAGCTGTGATAGTAAAACTGCTCTCCTCTGCATACTGTACAAGAAGCTTCAGCTCAAATGGCAATTCCAGCAGGCATGTTTGAGTTGTAATATAAAGACACAGTGCAGAGCAGTTTCTTTGTGGGATGTGTAAGTATAAATGTTAACCTTATATTTTAGCCACTGTATTGTAAATGTGGAATTTAAACCTAGTGTGGTGCCCACACATTTGCCTATATATGTGTGTCTGAACTATAGCCTACCAAAATGCGGGAAAAAGTTTGAATGTTCAAACCAGTGTGGCTCAGGGACAACTTATCCAGTTTTTGTCCCTTGTTTTATTTCACTTCCATTTCACCAAGCTCAAGCCAAATAATTTGTGTCCTTGTTAAGAAACCGAAAGGCTATGGGTGTGTTTATGTGTGTGAGTGTGTGTTCCCTGACAAATATTTCAGCACTAGACATGATGCAAACATTTTCAGCTTCACTGCATATGAAAGCTTTTGTGGCAACTTGGGTGTGTGTGCATGTGTACATTATCATGCATTTCTGCTGTTTGTCCGTGTGTGTGTGTGTGTGTGTGTGTGTGTGTGTGTGTGTGTGTGTATGTTTGTGTGTGTCCGTGTGCGGTATGACTACCAAGGCTAGAGAAAAGGCCACTCTTTGACAGAAATGCCACAGGTGGCTGTGAGCTCTCTGTCCCTGCTCCTTTGATGTCAGCTCCATCAGTTTGTTTAGATTTTTGTATCTGAGAGCTAAACCTCCAGTATTTGCTGCGTAATGAAATTATTTTAATAGATAAATAGCATTTGCGCCTCAGCCTGACTGTTCAGCTGTGGCCTATTGGGGCCAAAGTTACTTGGCATCTCTTCTCCTCACGGTTTCTGTCTCTAGCTAAAAAAAATGAATGGAAAATACACTGCATTAAGTGTGTTGACAATTTGTATATAGAAATATGGTGAAACTAATAATTTGAATTTGAGGTTGACTGGAATTGTGTTTAATAAGTCCCAGATCCTCTAATTAGGAATGGGGAGTGCTCGTTTTATGTTTCCTGCCTGTAGCAGGAATTCACAGCAGGAAAAAAGCTGCTACACGCAGCTACAATAGGCCAGTTGACACTGACTCTTATTACACCACAGGGATTACTACATTCGCATCATTATAATATCATTTGGGTTCGCTCATTATTTGCAATTATAAATTCTTTTGTTTTTTTCCTTCAGACAAATAATTAACTTAAATAACCAATGAATAAGAAATGCATTTCCCCATTTATTATTTACCTCATTGTTTTCAATTAACGTCAACGATTACGAATTCAAAGCTTTGTTAATGTCTACTCTCTGTAATTATTAGAGCTCTCATTTATTTTGGCACAACAGGAATTAAGCCCATAGTCAGTCTGTTTGACAAAAGCTGGTTTATTGAATTACCATCCACATAATATGTGGTTTATCCAGCAGGCAGGGATTTCTGAGTAGACCAAAAAGCTAATATAAGTTAATCATGTGTAAGTGAGTGTGAGTGTGTGTGCATGTGAATACAGGTGTGGGTGGTTGCGGCTTGAGCATAGTTCAGAGCAGTGACATAGTGCGTGTTTAGCATCATTTGAGAGGCAGGAGTAGACTTAAACTGAGAGGTGCTATTCATGTAACAGCTTTCCATTCAGCAGGGGTCACCTGGGTCCCCTCTCTCCCATTGTCACCTCCAGCCTCAAGGCTACCACATTCAGACCCGTCTGCAACTCTTGCCTTTATCTGGCTTATTCTGGTAGCCCTACAACCTCCCACGTAGCAGACTCCGTGCTGTGCTCTGACAACAATGCAGTGGCAGTCGGTACATTTATCTGGTCTTGTTAATGGTAGCTTATTGGCCCCAGCAATAGCAGACTGAGGTGCTGTAGAGCAAATTAGTGACAGATCAGTTAACCGTGACCTTAAAAAACCCTTGGCCTTGTTTAATTGGCAGGGTTGAGGCAGACTAATTGTATAAATCAGTTGGTAATGAGATCTTGGCTTATTGTGAAACGCAAGACAATGTGAGAAAATGAACATGAATGAGCTTACAGTATTCCGGCTAGATGGTCTGAACAGTGAATTGTCTTCTCTCTGTTGTCATTAATTCTTAACTGTGAGTGCTTTTAAGTTGGCATTTGGCATAAATGATGCCTAAAACCGTACGCGCTTATGCTACACTGGAGTTTTCCACTTATTTGTGCATTCTCTAACAAAGCTCTTAAGTTGCAGCACTTTGACAAAACATGCTGAAACTAGCCGAGCATGGCCCCTAAATAAATCATTAGCAGGCAATGCTTGAAAAGAGAAAGCAAAATTAAATAAAACAACCACTTTATATGAAAGCTGTTTATTACTGAAATCTGTCGGCTGGAAGACAGATTAATGAGGTAGCAGAGAAGTAGATTTTAAACATTGTCTAGGACGGATTCCCATTGATGACAGCTGTGGGGACCGGAGGTCAGACACTAACAAAGCTGTCTTACAGTAGCTCAGCCGTGGAGAGTCTGACCCTCAGCCAACAGTCACTATGGCCCCAATTCTCTTTCTCTTGTTTCGTCTCTGTTTGTTCAGATGGAGGTAAATGCAGTTATCAAAAACCATTGTTGATTTTAACCACGATCCAAATCCACTGGCTTTTGTAATCATATTAAAGGTGTTTAAACTCATGACACCAACATTTAAATTTAGATTTTTTTGTGGAATTCTAATCAAATTTGAGATATATTTATACCGCAGCTATTGACAATGATGTGATGTTGTGTACAAGGACACATTAAAAAGCCCTTTTCTGTCTTCTTTTCGCTTACATTTCAGGTTTTTACATGAATTCAAAATCAACCAAGCAGTGATCGCTGGAAGCTGGGGATTGAGTCTTTCAGTTTTTGTAAGTATCAATTTTCCTCTTCAGCTTCTTCCGTTGTGCCACATGCCTCATACACACCTACAGTCTTTCACCCACACTGAACACCTGCATCAAATGAGGTGGACAATTGGCTAGGCACACAATGTATGCACAATTAGACATGTAGGCACAAAGTTACTGACAGACCTTTCAAACATTAGGTGCTCCAGCTTATTTATCTTGGATTTTGCTTTGCTTCAGTATTGTGTGTGGTGGTTACTCAGGATTCATTTTTTCATGCTCTATCACTACTTGTGTGATATGATCCATTCTCTTGTGTGGGAGTTGCAATTTATAAGGTCAAATGAGGCTTCCTAGTATTAATTTATTGTAAGTATCTTAATGGCTATTTAAAGCCAAACAATAAGAATACTATTTTCCTACATAGAGAAAATACTTTACTAAAAATTGTTTGGAATAAATGGAAACTTTATTTGGTCTCATTATGAAAAGTTGATGCGACAACAAACATGTTTAAGTATCTCTAAGAAAACAGCCTGATTCAATAATAGTGGATAATTATTAAGACTCTTATGCCAATTGCATACAAATCCTGTAAAATAGCGCATATTCCTCATTTTACACCAAAGTAGTATCAGACCTACATTTAAAGCAGGTCACACAGCAAGCTTTGTGGTTGTATAGTGAAATTTGTTGATTTAAAGGGGAAAAAGACAATACAGAGAGACAGTGGCTATGATATGTGACATTTTGCTTTAAAAAAACATAAAAGAGAATACTACAGTCCTCTCTGCATCAGTAAAAATATCTCTATACAATCTTTGCACAGCTGCTGCTCACGCAGGTTTTCTAATAAAAATGTGTCTTAGATATTAAGCAAATAAAGGTGAGGACCTTAGTTAATATTATTCTTTTCTTCCAAATGTCAGTTGGCGATATCATAGAAGTCATATTAATGTGGTTGAGAAGCTCCTCAATAACAGCTGGGAAATGTCTCTGAATTCAAAGTTCATGGCCATTTACCATTGTTTAATCATGCCATTTCACGTCATGCTGTTTTCTGCTCAGATTAGCGCGCACCTGTCTACCAGCGAGCGATCTCCGCTGCCGCATGTTCATTTGGTTGAACTTGTTTTGAATGGCTTGAACTCGTGAAACGGTTGTACAGTCAATCATGTGGAGTGTAGAGCGTCTAATTAATCAGACAAAGTTATTAAAAGTACTGCATAAACATCAATAAAGGACATTGCTCATTGTTGATGGAGCTGTGATGAATACAGACACTGGCTGCATGAAAACTGTTCTCCGCCGAAATACAGTAGATGTACCACAGTGAGCATATGCCAGTTTTTGTTTAGATCACATATCACTTCAAAGGATCCATAGGAACCTAAGAGAGTTAGCATGGCTTACAGCAAATCAGCGAAAAACAGCCAAACGTTTTCTTTGTTTAAGTGTATAATGCAAATAATAAACATGATATGAATAATGTCTATATGCTGGGTCCAGCTGAACAATAATTAAGACAAAAAAAAGGGTTAATGGTTATGAAGTGACTGTAATGATATCGAGTACCTTTCAGTATTTGTTTTGAGAGGAAATACCGCACACATTGCCATCCGACTTTTCTGAGACATTAAGTTGGGTCTTTATACAATCCGAAATCATTTGACCTCGTGGGTTAATTAATATCAAAACATGACGGGAAGTAATTTAGTTTGTGTCTGAGATGCTTATAGAACAAGTTTAATTACACTCATGCAATCTTATTTGGAAACACCTCAGGATGTGTTAGACCATCAGAATAGGTTATATACACTCTGCCAGTATATGCCATTTATCTAGTAAGCAGCAGCCACATGGTCTCACACTATCGATGGCACCACTCGAGGGGAGGATGCAGGGGAGCCGGTTTGTCAGAAATTAAATAAACAGCACTTCACCATAAATGAAAATGAATAACCTTTTGAATGGTTATTCCTCATCTATTATTTATCAAACGGGCCTCTTCAGTCCACTGACCTTGCAGTGATTATGGTCAACATGTTGCTAAACAGAGACCGCTTGACAAAGACAGCCTAACAAACATTTTAATTTCATCAGCCTCGATCACATCAGAGGATCCCAGTGAGATTTTAGAAAACTAATTGTTGCATATGTCATTATCTGCCAAGAATGGGGAAAATCCACCTGGTCTTTATCCATCTTCCTAAACACTGCATTCAATTAATAGCTCACTCTCTGTATCACGCATGAATGACCTCATTTTGAAGTTCTTTAACTAAAATATGCATGTTGGCAATTTGATTAGGTGGGGTGTTGTCTGCACTCTTTTTACAGTTGGCGATTAAGTATGGTCCATATTTAATCACATGAACAGGACCTTGCCTCATAGTTTATTATCATTATTATTATTATTTGAAGGTTGAATGGGCATTATTTCATTCTCAGAAGAATAAAAACCTAATATGGACTTGGCTGCTGTCCTCCTTCTCAAGGTATGTTCCTTGTTCTGTAGGACAGAGTTTCACCTAGTGGCTATATACGGCAGAAAACGGGACCAAAGAACATGCCGTTAATCTTCTTGCTACCCCAGCTGTGGAAAGTAATGCATAACTAAAAGTCCGGTAAAATGAATTAATGATTTCAACCATGAACTTTTCTCCCAAAACGCCATGAATCGTCCGCAACTGATAATGCACCATGACCCTGGAGTGTGAAATCCCTGTTGCGTTGAGAGTAGCCAGTTAATTGATTCGCAAATTATTTAAAGTTTGTGGTGCCCAGGGGAGTGTTAGACTCTAATGACGGCCCATTTTAAAAGAGTTGAAAAACTCTTCCCAGGCAAGCCGGTATTTAATAGTAACAGTCAGCTAACAAGTCTAATCTCAGCCCAGAGAAAAGAGATGGTGTGTAGTGTTGCATTGTTAGATTGGGTCATGTGAATGTGTCCTTTAAATTGAGATATATCTCAACCTCAATAAAGGATCGCTTGATTTTTTTAATTTCTCTTTTGAGAGGCTCTGTTTTTTTTCCCCTTGGCGATACTTTCATCCTGTCTGAGAAGGCATAAAACAAGATAATCTGTTTTTAACAAAAATGTAAAGATAGATATCTTAACATAGAGCCAGTTTTGAAATGCCATTGCTTCTAAACTCAGACTATCAATATGACGTGCCTGTAAAAAATTCAGCCATTAACTTTCTGTTGAAAACAAATGGGGGTTTGAATGATTTGGGTGTACTGTTGTTACTCCGTTACCTGCAGCTATAAAAACAAGCTGATGGGCATTACGCTCTGTATTTAAAAGAAAAGGCGAGGATGTTTGTAGAAAATCAGTGGACAAAGTCAAATAAATAAATAAATAATAATAAAGTCTAGTCGTGGTAAGACATGGCTTAAGCAATAACTCATCATTCTGTGCAGAATAGGCTCATCTAGTAGCATTAGCATGGCACATTCCATTGCTTTTTAGCTGGAAATTGTTTGATCTCTGTGTTAATATCAAGGAGCCTCTAATCTCAACCCATTAGCAACTGCTGTCATTCAGACACACGGTGTCGGCCTGATTTAAATAAAATGAAATGAAGATAGTTGTTTCTGGTCCCTTGGCTTCACTCATTGCCATAAACATATGCTCTGTGCCCCGCTTCTTTCCATCTTATTTATGACTTTAATTTGTTGTGTGGGCTGCGCAAGAAATCAAATTTAATCCAATCCTCCCAGGGACCCTGTCATATAATAACATGGTAATTTCTGTGTATCCTTTTGAAAAATGAGGAAATTAATTCTTCCTGACATGTTCTAATTATTCCAGTGTGAACGGCGGATGGGCTCCCCTCCTTCCTCCCATCCCCCCAGCCCCCTAAGTGTCAGTTGCCGACGGGTGGCGAGGTGCTAATGCTGACCAGCAGCGCGTTTAATTTGAAACATGAGCAGACACCTTTCAACACACCTTCTTAATGTTGGAGTGGCTCACACAAATTAATTCACTACTCATCTGGCAGCTCTGACTGAGGTGTGTGTGTATGTGTGTGTGTGTGTGTGTGTGTGTGTGCATGCAAGGATATGTGTATGTGTGGTGTGTACGTAGGTTGGGGGTGGGGGGAGGAGAGGGTCAATGGAACAGTATTGCCATTAGTAAAGGTAACATAAGGTGTGGGTGTGTGTGCATGTGTGTGTATTACGCTGTAGGTGCGTACACATCAGTGCGTGTGGACACGTGCTGGACCAGGTATCACCATATTTCATGTGACTGGGTGTTGAGTTGGCGTAAAGCTGTCTGCTGGGATGTTGGGATTGCTTGGACAGCTTTTTTTCCCCTTCTCTGGATCTCCCTCCTCTCGAACCAACAGTACCTTTTCACACATCCCACTGCTCCACTGAGAGCCCTGAAAGGCTTATTTAATTAGACTGTCATCAGCCAGTCTTTAGCTTATCACTTCAATTTGCATAGGGACACTACTGTCAGAGCTGTTGTGGAAAGCTGATCTTATGTTTCATGTGTTTTTTTTTTTTAAAAATAAATCCTCAGGTCTCTAATAATGACATAATAATTCTATAATTTAAAACTAAGCTTGCTATTGATTTGCAATCTGCCAAAATGTAAGATGAACATTTACATGTTCTGTACAAAGAGACATATTGTTATCATGGGGAAATAATTACCACGGTTAAAGTCAAAATGTAAAATAAAAACAAACTGTATTCTGACTTTTTTCTTGGACTAAGACTCTCTGAGTCCATGGCTCTGTATACATTCAGGCTTCTGACAGAAGAAATGTGTTTCCACTCTAATTATGTACAGTATCTGAAGCAGCCGAGACAGGAGGAGAAAAAAATAAACAAACAAAATTTACTGAACTTTGGAATCAGGTTCAAACCACGGAACTGTAATTGATTTGGTGTGTGTGTGTGTGTGTCTGTGTGTGTGTGCGCGCGCGCCTGTGTTGTCTCTGGGTCGGAGAACAGAGGACTCATAGCAGTGGCGTCATGGTTGAGGAGAAGAGAGCATGGCTTTGTGAACGGTGGGTGGGTCCCCCATGACTCAGAGAGGGGAGAGGCGTCAACATGGCCGCCCGGCCCACAGGGATTAAAGCAACCCCCCCACCACCCACACACCCTGCAGGGTTAATCACTGCCATTTTGGATCCATGCAGAGGGAGCAAATGCACTCTCCATCACTGTGGAAGAACTGAGACATAAGCCACCACTTAGGCAGCCACTGCAGCAGCTCTGTGGGTAGATCTGCTTCATAAGCTTGTTTCCATTCTGTACAACAGAATGTTTTGAGCTCTGGTTTACTTGCTTTAAGAAGTTTCTAGATCAGCACAGACTCCTTTGGATATTGCTGCTTTTTCTCATATGAGTATGGTTCAGGGATATACCGGGTAACCTGGGATGTAGTTACTGGTAGGATTTGTGTAACAAACTTCTGTGTCTCGCCGTGCGCCGTGCTCTACGTGAGCCTGTTAATGACTGAAGGCTGAGAGTGCCGTCTCGTGCCAAGACCCACATGGCTGCTGGCGGTGCATTAAATCAGCAGTCAATTTGACTGGAAGTTTGAAATCTGGGCTAGGTTAAGGGGATGTGCTGAAGCCGTGTTAATAGCTAGCTTGTTGTCCATATGGTACTGCTTTAATAGAGCACATTTGTTGCAGATGGTGGGAGACTTGGTTAGGCAGAGGCAGCTTTTGGCAGAGGCTCATTCTTCGAAAGGGCTGCCGTGCTGCTCGGACTGGTCCAGGCCAACTTAGTGATGTCTATCCTCCCTGTTTCTCCTTCACCAAAAAGCCTGCCCTTGAATTGTGGCCTAGCCTTAATTTAAAGACGTTCTTGTTTTTTTGCGTCCGGAGAAGAGCAAATACAATGTGGCTCAGTCACTTTTTCCTGAGTTTGGTCATTTGCTCTCCAAACCGCACCTTTTGCTTCCATAGGCTAAGTTCAGTTGTTTTTGACCACAATGGGACTGTAGACAGCAGGCACAGCTGAGGAAACACAAGCACACAGAGAGTGAAAGAACAAGACCAAAGATAAAGATAGAAACCTAGCACAACCTGATCTATTTCATTTTCTCTTTTGCTACTTAAATGTTTTAGCAAGCCTGCGGAAGGATTTATGTCCTGTTAAAATAAACACTCATTCAGATAATGAGAAAGAGGTCTCTGTTCATACTGTCACTGATAATGTGTACATTTGTTGAGTTTCTTCATCAAACTCATACTGTTTGTATTCCTCTTCCTGATTTCTGAACTGAAGTTTGCAGTATGTAAATGCGTACCAGTGAATTTGCTTGCATGTACTCCAAGTTCAGAGTGAATTCACATTTGTGTTGGCAATTGTTTGTGTGCGCCTGCTGTAAAGTATGTGTGCTTTTTGCACTCAGAGAAGTGAGGAGACACGCTTGATCTGCTCTGCACTGTTTGACGGTTGTTTTCTCACGTTGTCACTGGCTTGGTGTGCTGTGCCGTGGTGACGGTATTATGTGCGCTGGGCCCAGCTGAGTGGAGAAAAGAGCAGAGCTGCAGCGCCCCTAGCTATGCCACTCCCGCCTCCCCAGACACCTTATTGTGAGAAAAGTCTCGGCTGAGCCCTCTGGGCCTTGTGGATCCACTGCCTCGCTAAGTGCTGGCCAGACTGAAAGGCACAGTGTCCTTGGGCCCAGCTCATTCTTTCCATTCTCTCAGAGGCTTTGTCTCATATGCCACAAGAGCAAGGGGAGAAAATGCCAAATTACACCCATGTCACTAAAAGTTAAGGTGTTTAAGGGCTGACATGTCATTCGCTGCTATGTTTTGTGTTATTCATGATGATGTGCATGAGGAAGCGTTATAACAGAACTTCGGACAAGAGACTTTTTATTTCCACTGGTTTTAAAAAGTAGTGATTTTCACAGCATGACTTTTGGATCTGCAGACAAGTTGTGAAATGGAATAAAAATGATGACGGAGTGATGAAATGTTGAAGTGAAATGACTTGTTATAATGCTGAAAATATTTTCGCGGGATATCCTTGCAATAAGTCAGCAGTTGAGTATCTTTATAAGGCTAGTTGTGAGATCTGAGAGACATTGAAATTTCAACCACTGACAAAAGCCCCGCTCACAAATCTGTCCTCTGGAATCACTGCTTGTTTTTACCACTTAAAACAAAGTCCTCATCAATTTTCAACAAATCTTAACACAATAAAAGTGTATATTATACAGACCAATAACATAAGCTAATGGAAACCTGTTGTAAGTCATTTTAAGCCATGTGTCTCCAGTATTTTGTGGGTAAGGCTTCTGAACGACCCCTACAAGTGGTGACATCATGACCACATCCTTTTGCCTCATTGATGCTGTGAGTCCCAGCTTGAGTCCCTTGCGGCCGGGCTCCCAGAAGCCACAGCACCCTCGCCACACATGGGCTGCAGCTGGACCACCGTTGGCTACTCTGAACAGACTGGGGCTGCTCTGGGATCTGTGGTTACAGTGCTGGATGTACATGTATATATCTGCACACAGCCGTGGAAAAAGACTGTATAGAGATCAGTAGGCAGAGTTTATTTGATGCAAACATATCATCAGGCTCTCAGTGCAAACCGATGTTGTATGCAAATCCACTCCCTCGATGGAAAGAGGTATAATTAATGATGTCAGTTCATAAAAAGAGAGGATGGGTTCGTAGCCATATTTCTACTTTAATTAAAGGCATGCCTTATTATAGGAGGAAGATGTATGCTCTATGTGTTTTTCTTTCTTTTTCTCTTTCTTTCTTTCCCTCCTTTCTTCCTTGTTCTTCTGCTTGATTATCACTCGTTTCATAGTGAAAATGGTTCTCTGTGATTTCTCCTGCCAGAACCCCACACGCTGACATGGAGGGCTTTCTTCGTAGCAGCTTTTTACTGAGGTTAGTTTCATTTATGTTGTTGCCATTTAGGACCATAGGTTGGGCAGGGGTGGTATTGGGCTAACAGGGGTTAAGCTTTCTGACACATTGTTAGCTTTAGACTTTGTCCTGTGTGTGCGCATGAGTCTGTATATTTGAACAATGTCAAACATGGATTCTAAAATATTTACCCAAGCTGTGTGTTATGATTGTGTTCATGTAGTGTGTAGCTGACATGTTCACCCCGATAGCCTCCAGTCAGACTGAAATCACACATCAACAACTTAAGGGACACATGCAGATGAGCTGCCTCCCCCCCCCTTTTTTTCCCCTTCCTCTACCTTTCACGGCTTAAAGGACCTGCAGATCAGACTGTGTCTTTACACTGCATGCTTTTGTCTGACCACTTTCCCCATCTGCCCTCCCTTACCAACCACCCTAATCAAGGATGTTGGGGTGAGGCACTCACTGGCATATCTGTCTTGTGATGTACTGTTATTTCCTGTTGTGTTCCGTGTTTGTATTCAACCTACCATAAAGATTTATATTTTTTGTCTTTACCCTTCCTGTGATTCTAATTAAAAATTTGTGCTGTCATTACACACAGAGGATGTAAATAAGAGAGTGTATTTACCATTGGCTCCTTTCCTAGTCAACCACCTTCTCTAGGCTCCAGTGTTGCTCCCTAATTAGGGTTGGCTCATTAGAAGCCACAGCAGCAGCATCTGCCTTTCAAAGCTGCTGTCAGCCAAACTTTACTAAAGCTAATGAATCCTCTTTGATTTCTTTTTCAAAAGGTCACTTATTTGATTAAATTAACAGCATTTTTTTTTCTCTCAGAACTGTTGGGGGCATTTTAAAAAGAAAGGACAATTTGATACCATTACTCTCACTAGTCAAAATGTCCTTCAGGAATTCAATAGAAAAATCTCCCATGCATTTAAATTAATTTTATTTATCTTTTAGAATTCAATAATTTAGAATTATACTGAAAGTAAGATTGAGTTCCACATTTATCACTATGATTTTATTATATTTAACAAATTGAAAGAACCATTTATCACTTACATATAAATTGCATATATTTAGTGTCTATTTATAAGTACTTGATGTACTTAACTGTGTGCTGCAGTAAACAAATAATAAATGTAATGCAAAAATTCACAGTAAAAATTTACAGTATCTGTTTTATCTTTCATGGCATGGTGCCAGTCTATCTAGTGTAGTATATCTGCTATGGTTTGACAGAAGTTATTCAGGCATACAGCATTTTAAATTTGAGAGCACACTGCCTGTGCTCGTTTCCGCTTTTTTCTCTTTTTTTTTGGAGTAATGATACAAAGTGGATGACATCGTTTAACTCTCAGCACCTGTCGAAACCAATCTGGTTGATTAAAGATATACTGTACACTGTATGTTGCAGTGCTGTGGTATAGTGAAGCAGTCTGGAAGACGCATGTCTCAAATTCACTAGGAATATTTCTTCATCCTGTCCCACATCTACAAAAGGAAGGAGGGAAAAAAAGAAACATGACCTTTGACCTTGGCTCCATCTCAACAATTTCCTTTTGTTCTCATAGCTGTGAGAAAACACTGATTTTTCTAAGTAAACACGTTATTGTGCCGCTAATCCACATCCTTCTGTCAATGGCTGTTTTAATTAAAGGAGAGGAGCCAGTAGAGAGATATCATGCACACTGGCTGGAGATTGGAGGTCTCAACAATCAGGCCAAGATTAAAGGCAGGCTTTGCTTCAGGGTTAGCCCTTTTGCTTGGATAAGACTTGTGTCCTGGAGTGGGGGTAGGGGTGAAAGGGGAGAAAAGGATAGAAACAGGGGTGGATGGATGTGGCAGTTAGACATTCCTTCAGAAAGAATCCCAGTATCTCTTCTCAAGCAACTGAAGTAGGTCAAAGGGGGCTTTCTGAACATGCTCATACATTTCTGTTCCAATGTGCAGATGTTGTTGACTTTTTATACTGTAGCGCATATCTCAGTAGCACACCGGATGGGCTTTTCATTATTGTAATGAGTCATGAGTTGGGTTTTGAGTCATACATACAGTGAGGTTTAATAACGTAAAAGCACTGCCTTTTGGCACCTGATACATGGCCATCGTGAAAAATACATCAAACTCTTCAGATGGGATGGGGAAAAGTCTAAACTCCATATTTAACGTACACGTCAAAGCCTTTGTTCTGTCTCATAAAAATAATGCGAGCCTGTTAGAAATTCTCAAAATTTCTGAAACTAAAGCGAAAGCTCTCTGAACTACAGCATACAATATGCACAGCGTCTTTAATAGACAACTATTCATGCTGATGTTATTGTGAGCCTCAGTTGAGGCTTTGTTGAAAATATGTTTTCATTTTAGATAAATTTTTTATACGGTTATGGAAGACGTTTAACAGGTTTTTGTTTGTGCAGTCAAAGAGACTGAGAAAATGAGTGAGTATGGGAGAGAAAGGGGAAGGAAGAAAGACAGAATAGAGAAGAGAGAGAGAGAGAGAGAGATGTCTTCAGTCTGTCTACTCCCAGCGGACAGGATCCCCCCGTACATTTCTGCCATTATTTGATGTAATGAAAGGAGAAAGTGTGTAACATAGAGTTTGTTAATTAATTTAGTCTAACAAGATGAAGATAAATGAAACCCACTGAAGGTTGACTAGGCTAAGGGGCCCATTTAGCATTTTCCTGGCCTCGAGCTCTGTCTCTCTCACTCCTTTACAATAGAGCACAGCTAATAGGTGCAGCACCATGCTTGTACAAACCCGCTGAGCTCTCACCCAGTAGGTTTAAATGCGGAACTTCAGACAAAACATTGTATTTTCAGCCTCTATTTATCATAATCGTCTCACTGGGACTTTGTCATTCCCAAATGGCTAGACTGCAATCGTAATGCATTTAGTTTTGGAGCATAGATTTGCAATTATCTAATTGAGCCATCTTGACATTTTAGATAAAGCTGAGTTGACATACGGGACAAGTGAACTAAATTCACTTTTTATATATATGTATAGAAGCATTGGTCAAATGTTAACACATCATCCTTTTGCAGACACCTTGTTGTCATCTTATAGATGACAAACACATCTTTTATCATCTTCTGCTAACCATCAGTTATCTTTTTTCTGAAATGGAGGGAGGTTATATAAATGGCCATTCTCTCCAGCAACTATGTGGCCCCTTCACATGAGCCTGTGTGACTCCCAGCCATTCACCATGTGAATGGTTCTTCTCTAATGCGGCGTGGTGGCTATTTGAGCGGCAAGACAGACAAAAAGCAGAAAGGACATTTTTTACAAAGCGAGACAGTTGTCTTCATCCAGAGCCCTTACAAGCAAATCAGTAGTCTATCGTGGTCCTTCCTCAGAGGACACTTTGTACAGGATCTTCATGGCAGCACAGACCAATCATTATGGCACCCATTCTTTGCTCCCTTAGTTCTCAAGTCATCAACAATGGGTTGTTGATTGTATGGAAAACACAGAACTATTATGTCCTCTGTTTTGGTGGCAGGGCAGTGTTTTAAAGTGCGATCCTCGATAATGGCCTCATTATTGTTATTCTTGGAGCAGGTCTCAGGAGAAAGAAGTAGCTGCATGCAGTACGTCATTATTTCGTAAATTTCGATTAGCTCATCATGCTGTCTCCTGGCAAACAGAATCATAGCTAATTAAAAGTGAGCGAGCGCTCTTGCCTGTGACTTAAAAGGTAGCACTCGATAGGCTGTTAATATGAAAAAAGTGGTAAAAAGGAGGATTAGAGCTGTTACCCTGGTAACTCCAACTTCCATCTGCGAGGGAACAATGAACTTGTGTTCCTCCACCACCTATGCTTGAAAAAACAGAAAGCGAGGAAGTGAGTGTTCTGAAAGGACAAGACCCTTTTTAACAACAAAGTGGGATCCAGGCCTAATAGGCTCTTTGGTGCGAGTTGTTAGGCGAGATCACTGGGGGGATAGAGGAGCAGAAAGGTCAACGTGTAATCCTAGGACAGTGAAGGTCGTCCAAGGTTTTTACAATAGCAGGTTGTTTCCTGAATTTGTTTGTCTGCCAAAGAAACAAAACCTCAAGTTTGTCCATTTCAAAGATTTTCAAAGAAAACAAGACTGACAAAAAAGACTGCTAGTAACACGTCTCCCCGTGATAAAGGGGGCAACATACCCCACAACCAAAACGTACACCCTCAGCTGATAAACACAAACAAGATGCGAAAGAGTTGGAACAATTAGACGAAGCTGTCAGAAGCTACTGGAATTTTGTCTCTTGCATCTCTTTCATCTGATACAAGCAATTCTGCATTGGTTTCTGGCACCTCAGCTCAGTTGGAAATAACATGAACTCTTGCATGAGTCTTAGAAAAAGCACCTTAATATTGCACCAATTCACTCAACCATGGTTTCTTTTCGATCTTTCATTTCCATTAAACACTTAAAAACTTGAGGTGATAAGTGGATGAAAATACTGGCTGTTGTGAGTGATGTATTTCCATAATATTCTTAAAAATTCAACCAGAATTAAAACACATTTTTTAAGCATGACAAAAAAAAAAATGTTTGATGGGCTTATAGTTAAGAGCTGCTAAAGAGCTCCTACTCTGAAAAGAAATGTTCCCGCTCTAAAACACTGCTGAATTATAATGATCCATGACTACGGAGGAACAGTATGTGTTTCTCTTTGAGTTTTATGTCCCTTATTACAGCTGCAATACGTCTGCTCACATTAAGCTAATTTATGGCTGAGGCCAGCGTAACAGCAGTACAGGTTAATGAATTTGGCATTACTAATTAAATGTTATTGAGGGATGAATATGAATCCTGTGGTCGGGAGGGAGAGCGGGGAAAAGGGGGAGGAGAGGAGAATGGGACAGAGGACTTTTCTGCTGCTCTTTCCAGCAGTTCTTCCTTTGGGTTGCGTCGACTATGAGTAAAACACGAGCGAATGTGAGGACAGCACAGCCTTTGAGGTGAAATGGAGGACAGCTTCATTTCAGCGTAACCCCAGCGCCCCGACACAATACTTTTTCTGATTAGATGCAAGAAAAGGAAAATCGTTTGGATGATTATGTATAACTCCTCAGAATGAGTTTGGTAAAATAATATACTAATACTCCACCGTGAAAGAAAAGAATACTTCCATTTTCTTCTGTATTTGTATGTTTGTATTTGCTGTGATGTAGCAGTGTAAAAGGAAAGTGATTAGACATTCTCGTGTAAGCTAAGGACCATTCTGTTCAATGCAGTGCTGAACATATCCCTTTTCACACAATTGTAAAGCAATTACCTCTCTTGAAAATAGCAACTTAAATGCTACGTAGCATGGTCTACTCAAGCAAAGAGGGATGATTGTGACAGTGTGGAATATTGAGCCATTATTGAACTGCCCTCTGACACTCTCCTGGACCAGGTTACGAGTGTGCTGAGGAAAACAAGATGCATATATTATAGTATGTAGCTTGGATAGTTGCTAATCAAATTGCTTATCAAATGTAACTGCGTGTAAAGGTTAACTCTGCACTATTTTTCAGTATTGACAACACCACTGAAATAGCCAGCGATCAGCAATTGCAAAGTATGTTAGTGTTACTCAGTTACTGAGGATCGGGATATGTGCTGAAAAGCGACTAAAATATTCAAAAATCTTTTCAAATTTCATGGGTTTTTTTTTTTTGGAAATGTTCCACACAGCTTCCCAACAGGCTGCTCAATGCTCTTTTACTTCTGGCAAGTTTTACCTCCTGACTGGATTACATAGACATGTTTCAGAGCTTGTTATAATATTGGCGTGAAGCAGCCATATTTTTTATATGTGGCATTGTTAGTGGCTTGTGTACTACATGCACAGTTTAAATTTTATTTTTCCTGCCACTCTTTCTCTTCCTCACTTTCACTCTCACTAGCGCCTCTACACTCCACGTCTGACATACTCTCCCTGAGAGCTAAGCCTTTCAATTTAGATTTCAATTATCATGTTAGTTTTGTGATTAGACTTTAGTCCTCCAGGAATCAGACCTCTCTGCTCCTCTCTATTCCACTCTATTCCACTTCCCCTGCAATCACATCCCATCTGATGAATTGCGCATATAATTATGGAAGTTATTGAATATGCAGATCACTGTTGACTCTTGGTGTGCGGTTCATAATGTATCAACTCTAACTGTATCAAACAAGGGTCTCTGATAAAGACCCCACTCTGATAATGAGAGAGGGCCAATGTATGCTATTAGTGAGAGATAACAGACACCACAAAGGCTGAGACTCAATTAAAACAGAGCCACGCTATAATCTGCGTGACTCTGTTTGTGTGAGAGTGTGTGTGTGTGTGTGTGTGTGTGTGTGTCCCTGAACAGCACTCAGGCCAGCGTAGGGACTTGGCACTGGGCTAGGTACAGCTCTACCATTGCACACAGCACAGCACAGACCAGTCTGAGAGGCAAGCGAGCCAGTGCACTAGGTGTTTATGAATCAACCAACATGAGGTATTTCCCCCATGTTACAGTATGTTGCTACCATCGTCTTACACCCTGTCCCATGATGCAATCCCTTGGAGCTTTTCAAGAGAAGGGAGTGAAGCACTTTACAGGCACACCCACAGGAGGGGGTTGTGGGAAATTTTGAAACTTTTGATAGCTTTTAGAGAGCTTTCGTAAAAACCTGGCTCGCAAGCAAAGAGAAAAAGGTCTCTCATGCTATATTTTTTGCATTTTGCTGTCAAAAACTGGGGATTTGTTACTTTTTCTTCAACAAGTCCAAAACCAATACTCGTTTTTTTCCACATAAAGTTAGTCTTACAGGATTGCTTAGCTCAAGTTTCACACACAATTGAGAATACAGGGAAACGGAAGAAACCAGGTCCTGTATTTTTAGCCGGAGCTGTAGTGATGTAGCGGCCATTTATAGCTGATATGCCAGGCTGATGCTGGATGGCTGCCCGCTGACACCAGAGAGGAGGGTTTATAGACTGCACAAACTATGCACAACACAATCTCCAGTACTCAGACATGCAAACAAAATAGGTAAAATTGCTTTTGATTCTTTTTGAATAATGGCATCTGTTATATACAGCACAAATCACACATATTCAATTTATTTAAGTAACCGACATCATTTAAGTAAGCAAAACAAATGTAGATGAATTTGATTGTGACCTATTTCACTGATGAAAAGAGGCTGGTATTTTTATATTTTAGGATTTGTGTGATGTGGTGTCACAGTCTTCACACAGTGGATGGGATCTCAAGGTGCAGACTGGTTGCCATCTATTCTGTGGCCCAAAGGGACAAAAAACACAGACAAGAGTGCGCTTCAAACCAGGAAATAATGCAAATATCAGAACAGGCACAACCTAAATATGCAGCAAGAAAGGAAATGGGGGATTTTCTGCATAGCAGCAGAAAAGGCTTTCCTTTGTGACTTCATGTTTGTATGTGGTTTCTATCCTCAATCTTTTTGTTTTCACTCTTACCATAAGTGTCACTTTTATCTAGTTTGTAGTATATCATACAAGATATTTTGCACACATATATGTACCGCGCAGGAATGAAATTACATATGCTGATGCACAGTAGTGTGTAGGATGGCATTCATTCAAGATACTCTCTGGGTCTTTTTGACCACACCCAGCTAATTGATGAATTAATTCAAAACACCCTCTACCTCTTGCATCCTTTCTCCTGATTGGCCATTACTAATACTCTATTTAGGTCTCTAGAATTGCATGTTCTGTAAGTTCTGCTGACAAAGGTCCTATGACCCTGATATTTAAAATGTTCACCTTTATGTCACCTTTCTTTTTCACTCAGAAGTCATTTTTTGTGCAAGCCTTTTTTCTATAATGATGAGATCAGTTCACCTTGGCTACACAAACCCGAAACTATTTCTTGGTAAGTTTCTTGGACTCGAGCGAAAACCTTTTCTACCGTATTAATTAAGGCATGCATTTTCCTTACTATATTTGGTTTATTCATAAGAAGTTCTTTTGTTTCAATAATTTTCCTTTTTAAATGAATTTCTAGCTATTGAACTGATACCCTTGAATTAGCTTTAAACGTTATCAAAACTGATCTGGCATGCTGCGAAATGTAAGAATTCTTTTGTTGTTGTGGTCACTGTAGCCGGTAGCAGACAGCATGGCTGACACTGGATCTTTTTCACTGTCATGGCTGTCTGTTGTAATTAAGACACATGGCACTGTGGCACTTTACCCCCATGAATATCACTAGGTTGATAAGACTGAACATGTTTACATCAACTGCTAGCTAAACAGGACAAATACCATTGTAGTGGCTGTCTAATGGGCCTACACACTAAAACAGAATAGACCACATTTATGGACTGAGCTTCAGTGTTCAATGTTAACTACTTCAGTGGTCTATAAAGTTAAAAAAGCCTAAAGGGCATGGTTTACCTAATTGGCCAGTGGGATAAGACTGCCCTTTACTGTAAAAAGTGTGTTGCAAGTGCAACGACCTTTGTCAAGTTCCAGCTATTGTTTGCAGATTGGTTACACACTCTACAGGCTGTGAAAGACACATCTGCTACCTTCAGCTCAGTGGAGAGCAGATAGACAGTCGGGGTTGAGGGTTAGGTGCATGTGTGTGTGTGTGTGGTGCGTTTGTGTGTGTATGCGTGGGTAGGTGGGGCTCAGCTACCCTGTCAAACAGCTCAGATACAGTCCCTCTCCTCTTATCAAATATTTGGCTGGCCTTCGTCCCTATTTACCTTCCATTCTGTTTGATTTGTTTATTGAAATCTATCTCAGGCAGATTGATAAAGTTTCCAAAAAGGCTTTTTTATGCAAAATAATGTCGGCATGCATTTATCTAGGTGTGCCTCCGTGTGTCATTTATGTTCACAGAGATTTAATGCTGACATGTGTATTTGTGCCAGTTTTCACTTTGTTAGCATTTTGACAAGTCACAGCACGAATTGTTGCTTGATAAAATATGGGTATAAAATCTTAAATCAGCTCTACAGAAAATTCTCTTTCAGGCTTAAACATCAAATATAAAACCATATTTGTTTAATGTGTTTTTGATTGATTCCCTGATTGCGATTCAAAGGGTGGTCATACATGTTTCGGGACAAAGGGTCTCTTTGTGTGAATGGGGCCCCAGTTGAAATGGAGGAGTAGTTTGAGATTACCAGATTATTTCCTACTAGCCCTGTGAGTGAGGCAAGGCGAGCTGCAGCCCTGCACCGTGCTGTGCTGAGGCTGAGCATAATGAGTGTGGTAGCAGGGAACCACAACAGAGCCGGGGCAGAGGCTGCCTGGGAACCAGAGGCCCATGGCCCACAGCCAAACACACACACAAATCCTGCCGCACACTTGTGGCTTTTTAAGAAAGCAATTTAGTTAATGATTTCATTTTGAAGCACTGTCATGATGCATGTGTCCTTGGAGCGAGCCAGCAAAAGAATAAAGGAGAATAAACTAACACAGAGGAAAAGGTATTAGTAAACACAAGCTTCCCCAACAACCACAGAGAAAAATAACATGTAACCGAGCGTAATGTGGCATTTGTTGTGAACACAGCACAAAAATCACTTGGATAATGGATGTGGTAGGTATATCACTTGAGTCCTGCTTCTCTGTATGCATTGCTGTGGACAAATGCAGAGAAGAGTTGAAGCACAGTATGAGTGGTCAGACACATGGTTAGCAGCAGGCTGCTGAGGCATTTTGAGTTTTAGTCAGCATCTAATCCACTACACTGCCCGCTTCCCCGGAGTGGAAATACAGCACATTTTTCTGTTCAACCATGTCTGTCAGCTCTCTGATTTTATTAGGGCTATGTTTCACATTCATTTACTCGGGTTTCCTCAGTGTCGGCCCATGAATGAAACCGTCTTAGCATTGCTAAAACAGCAGCTTGTACATGTCTTCTGTGAACCAAATTTTTGGGCAATTACTCAGATCAGTGGCTGGGGCTTCTGGTTTTCCTCTTCAGATCTCATTTTTCTCCAGTCTCTCTCTTTTTTTTTATATCAGCTGTCAATCACTCGTGTAACTTTTAACCACCTCCAAACAGAGCTGGGTGCCAGCCACTCATTTAGTCCTTCGCTTTTGCTGGGCTTCTTCCCATCCAACCTGTCAGAATGACACACACTGTTGACCATGCTTTCTATTCAGCACTGACAAATTAATTGGTTTCAGTGGTTTAAATCAGCAATCAATGTCAGTTTCCCAACATAATAAGCCTTAATCATAAATCTTTGAGGTGTGGCTTGCCTGACCCCTATTCATCATGGCTCTGCTAGATGGCCTCATCTGGGTGGAGCAAATGAACTACCCGTTTTGATTTTCCAATTGACGTGTCACATGAAACGTGGCTACTCTCTCCCCTCCCCAATTCTATCCCAGCCCTTAAAAACATACAAGGGCCCAAAGACAAAGAGGGAAAAGAAGTCCAGTTGTCACAAGGGGAGAGACATTTGTGTGCCCTCCCTTGTGAGAGAGTGCTCAATGAATACCGTTAATTTATTCAGAAAGAGAGAAAAAATAGCAGAAAAGGAAAAAAAAACTCAAGAATCAGAGGTGTGTCAAACTGTAGCTAATGAGCTGTTGTCCTCATAGCCCTCTGAATAACAATAGAGCACCTTAATTACAACAGTGTTCCTAATCTGTTCCCCCTCCAACAGAAATCTTTTTATGAGAGGAGAATGAAAGGGGACAAAAAACCTTTTCTATTTCGTAGAAACTGCAAATTTGCCAACTTGGTGACCAGGACATGTTCTAAGTTAGGAAAAAAGAAAGGAACAATGATATTGACGGAGAGAGTAGGCCACTGTGTGTCAGCATTCCAGATGTCCAAACCAACCCCAGTTCTTCTGGGCATTAAAGTTGCCAGTGATGACCTCATGATACCAAGACCAAAAACTGAGGACCATAGTTCCCCTGCCATACAGTACAATACTGTACAATGCCCCCCCCCCCCCCCCCCCCCCCCCCCCCTACCCACCCCCAATTTCAGAAACTATTCACAGTCACCAAGGTCCATGCTTTTCCTTGTCCTTCCAAAATTTCTCCTTCATAATTAGCTATTGTCCTTGAGTATTTGGCCAAAAGCCGAAGACTGCGGTCCATTTATTTTTTGGGTAAAAAGCTGTGCTTTCTCTTTTTAACTTCTCTTCCCTTTTGAGATTTCTATACTCCCTATAGATTTATTGTGCATCCCTTTGGTAACTTGGGATGTGTCCCCTCACTTCTGTTTGGCACCCCCCAGCCAGCTCCTCAACTCACTTTTCTGGCAACTGTGAGAGGTGTTACACTCGATTTGTTGAAGTGCACCCATTTGCTGCAAACTCTCCAGTGCACAGAAGAAGTTATCTTTATAAATGACAGAATGGACCTGGCTTGAATAGCACTTTGTTTAGTGTTTAACAAAAAGGGGGCCCCACTCTATATTTCATCTGTCACCGTTGCTTTTCTTTCCTTCAACAATGCTTGATTGTTTCCATGAAAATTTCAGGTTCCATGAACAGGAGAATTCTGTATTATTATGTTCCTGCCAAATTCCGATCTCTGTTTTCCTTCTCCTGCTCACAAAGGGCTCATAACTTACTGTCAACTATGAGGCAAGCCACAAAGCTCCACTGTTGTTCAGCAAATAGGGTTGTGTTGGTTGATGGCTTGACTCGCTGTGAGGTTTACTTAAGTGCAGCAGCAGCAACAGAAGGCTCTTTGGGCACTCCATTCCCCAGCAGGCCCAGAGAAAGAGAGATAGAAAAGAATGAAAGAGGGGTAAAACAACAAGTAGCTTTTCTTGTCTCAGTAGTTTTGTCTCCCTCAGGCAGAGAAACAGTTTGGCTGATGAAGGAGACTGCTGCAGTTGTTGTCCTGCTACTGTTAGTGTCTTCTGGTGTGTGTGTTTGACTCACAACATCCAGTATGTTCCTCTTCTAGTGGATAATTTCTGTTTAAGAATGATGCAAGTATGGAAAAAAAAAAGGCCAGTGGTGAATTTTTGGGACGGTCATCCTTCATTTGTGAAAGCATACGCATGAGTGAACTTGTGCCTGTCCTGGGGAACTGAGAGGCTGTTATGCCATCCAGCTCTGAGCTTGTGTCCTGGGATCAGGAAAAGGGCCAATGGCACAGGGGATTGATGGAGAGGGAGGAGGAGGAGGAGGAGGAGAGGGAAGAGGAGGGGGCAACGAGGGATTCAGTGTGTGAATGCTCATCGACCCTTCCTGAGTAGACAGACAGGGACACTTAAGCACTCTCACACCTGCATCTGCCTTTGCCTTGCATGGGGGGCAAGGACATCAACCACGCTGTCATGGCAGTTGCACAAGTGTTTAAAGTGAGATACAAGGCAGTTCCTCTAGCAGCATATTATTGCAAATAATTTACCCTGCAAAGTAATTATCAATGCTCTGCTCAATATGTAAAGTGTGCACTTCAGGTGGCTTGCTTAATTTGCTCTGGGTGGCTATCATTTGAGTGTGGATTTTAGCTGTGGTAACTCTGGCAGTTTCTAATAGAGAAGGCATCAGGAGAGAGTGTGAAGTGAGGATGAAGTGTAGCCGTAATTGAGTTGACTTTTTGCAAGGGAAGGTCAACAATAATGGAGGAACAATTTAAACAAATTCATTTAGACAACTCTCCAGTCACCGTGCAGTGGGTTACCCTGTTGGAAAATTTGTATTTTCCCAACCATTTACTATATTTTAATATCATTATCTGTAATTACTTTGTAGGCTGAGGTTTAATAGATTTAAATCAATTAGTGTGTCATTGACTCAAACGGAAAAGAAAAAATTAGGTCTAGCAAATGTTTTTTTCTGATCTATTTGTTGTTAAATCTAAAGGAATTATATAACAGACAAACATATGTGTGGGCACACTGTGTCCAAGTGTATACACGGTGCATGTGTGTGGAAAAGAGACTAACTGTGTGCGGTATACAGCCTGTGTTACGAGTTGATTATGTATCCAGAAACCTGGCTGCTGCACAGCATGGCACAATCACAATGGAGGGTGATAATTTAATTGTGCTAAACGGTGGATTCCGTGTCAATGCTCCTCCAGCTGGGAGCTGTCAGGTAGTAATATCTCATTATGGCAGGTGAAGAACCCAGAGGAACCCTACCACGACACCTGTTAGAACAGGAGGAACCCCTGAAGGGAAACACGCAGATGATTTTCTCTCTCTCTGACTTTCTCTCTCTCGCTCTCGCTCCCTCTCTCTCTCACATACACATTCACACACACGCCCATACACATTCACACACAGACACGGTTTAAAGCCAAGAAATTATTTTCTTTCTCTGCTTCTACATCACTTTGAAAGATTACTACCCATTGTACAACTTAGTTTCAAGTTCATTGCTATTGTTTGGAATTTAATCTAATTAGTTTGAATGTGTATGGTTGCTCTGCACGATTAAACACCGTTATGCATGAAAAGTTAAAGCCCTTTCTCTGTTATTGCCTGTGTTCCCATCTAATCTTTTTTTAAAAGATGCTCTTTTTGTAAAAATAATTGATCAGATTTTCTCTCCTTTTGTCTGCTGATAATATGTGAAGGAAAGAAGGGGTGATATTCTCCCCTGTTGGGACTTGTGATCAAAACTAGAAGGTGCAAGAAATCGGCAGTGAGACAGACAAGTGGGCATGTGGGCAAGTTGGGGTGGTGGGGGGGAGATGGTGTGGAGTTGAGTGTCGCCATTGTCTATAAAAGGTTAACAGTGTGACAGAGCAGATACAGCGTGTGAAAGTCAGTCAGACCCTTTTATGATGAAAGAGGAAATGGGATAGCCGAGGACACATGGCCCCGCAGTCACAAGACCCCAAAGATGAGCAGTGCACAACGCTCTTCTAATGCTCACCAATTAAGCAGAGGTTGTTTTGCACGATGATGAAACATAATCGCAGGGAACAATTCATGACTCAAAGCATTCCAGGCCATATGAGCCCGCGGCTGGAGAACTTAAGTCCTAATCCTTCAAATGTGCGCAATATTGTCAGCTATATATAGACCAGTTCTCTTTTCTGAGTGACCCTTCCCCGTGTCTGCCTCAAGTCTTCAAAGTCACTGGGGCTTTTGTCTTTGGGAAAGTAGGCAGGAAGGCAGCGTTTCATGCACTTATTGATTATTTTGGTTTGTTAGTTGCCCATTGTTGTTGTGTAATCATGTATGAGGGAGGGCAGCTTGTCAAGGATTTCTGAACTACCTCTTAACCTCCCCATAGTTACACTGTTCAGTATGGTGAAGAACATTTTTGTCAGATTTTCCTGAAAAATCAATTCAATTATTAATGTGAATACAGTTAATAAATAAGCACCAGAATACACTGTAGTTGTACTAACAGGGCTGTTTTGCTGATTTTATACTTATGTGCAGCCACCGCGGCTGTAAACGGTGTCACTCTATCAGAAAATACGATGAAATTCTATAAGCATCAGTAGTACCTACATTCAGCTGAATTCTGCTCTTTATTTTGCTCTTCATCAAATGTCTTTGTTGTCTCTATTCTGATCTATTGCACACGAACCCCTTTAGATCTCAGCTGTGTGTAATCCCCGCTCCAAATATGAGGAATAAAATACCGTATGGTCGCCCTCAGATATTTTCAGAGAATTACTGCCGCACTTCCCCTTTTCCCTTTCAATAATATGAGGTAGTATTGTATGGGGCTTGTCGAAGGTGGGGGTGGGGCAAAGGGGGTTCTCCGCACTCTTAAGCTGCCTGAGCGCAGCCCTCCCAGCACTGCTAATAAATTATTAACTCCTGCTGACAAATACTGTTATGGAGCCTGCCGCAGATCTGTTGCATTCTTTAACAAGATTGCTGTAGACACATGTTACAGGAGGATGGAGTCTCCATCGTTCCTTTTCTCTCTCCCTATCCCTCTCTCTTGCTCACGCCTCAGCAGTTTGACTGATGGCTGGAGACCAAAGTAAAAGTGCCTGAGAGACTGAATATTTTAGTGGTAAAATAATACCACTTGATTTACTGTGTAATACAAAAGCAGTGCTTTGTTTCACTCTCACACTCCATTGAGGACGAGGTGCTTGTTGAGCTCAAAGCCTGGGCTTTTTGGGTGCATGAATAAAAAATATGTCAGAATCTACATGCCCGACCCGCTCCCACCACACACACACACAAACGCATGCACACACACAAACGCATGCACGCACACACAACCCCCAAGCTCCTTACTGCCCCTTCCACTTACTATTACATGCATGCTCTGAACTTTGCTCTGACTTTTGATTTTCAATTAACAGTATCCAATTTTGAGATCACTTTCTATTTGATATAATTACAGGAAACAATTTAATGGCTGATTAAAATTGAGGCCTGAGTCCCACTAAAGACACAGCCGACAACACATTCAGACACAGAGGCTAAAAGACAGAGGGAGAGACAGACAAACATGCAGACAGACAGACAGACTGGCTGGCGGAGAGACAGGCAGTCAAGAACGGGTCTCACACTCCTGGCCTGCCATCTACCTGACTTGTTTGTACAGCTGCTGGGACACATGAGATTAACTAAGAGTGGCATTGTTTAGGTCCCTGTTCACTGCCTTGGTTGATCTGTGACTATGTGCCAAAGTGTGTGAGTGTATGTTTGAGTGAATGAGAGTGTGTGGTAAATGCATACAGACT
The DNA here is from genome assembly GCF_042242105.1 of Pempheris klunzingeri. Lineage (NCBI taxonomy): Eukaryota > Metazoa > Chordata > Actinopteri > Acropomatiformes > Pempheridae > Pempheris > Pempheris klunzingeri. The sequence goes on from NC_092012.1 coordinate 13,857,201, forward strand.
GTTTTATTTGGATATACCAGTGCACATGTCTGGATAATAATTCAATAGAGAATTATGTGTGATCTGCTTCAGCATTAATTCCCTCCAGCCCTCTCAAGTCTTCTGGGGTTACTCTCTTAGTTTTATGGGGTAAAACAAAACATGGTGGCACAGCCTTTAATTTGCACTACAAATAACTACAACCAGAATAACTTGAACTCCAAATTCCTCTAAATCGAGTCTAAAATTAAGACACAACACAGCTATTTATAATGGAACTGTACTGTAATTGTCTTTCATATTTCTTATATTCTATCCTTTTGAATGTGTTGTATGTATATAAATACATTTGCTTAGAATATCCACAGAGTAACGATTCAGCAGCATGTGTACATGGACAACACACCTCATGTGACAGGCTCCCTTGAGTAAGACCAAGAACTATTAGACCCAAAAACCTTGCTCATAAAAGCCTTTCTTAAAAGGAGCATATCTTTCCCTATCTCTCAGTGCCTGATTCTCAGCAAAAAGTGCAAGGACACCATCGCACCACAGCCTGCCTCAACCTTGAGACCCCCCCCCTCCCTCTCAAACCCCCCAGGCAAGCTGAGGGTGGAACTAAAGCGTTGTCACACTGACCCCTGTGGATAGAGCAGGAGAATGGGGCAGATGGTGATCAGTGATCAGAAGTACTACAAGAAGTGCCCTGAGTGCTTTGTCACGTACAAGCAAGGGCCCATACCTTCACTTTCCCAATTTGTCTTTCTTCTTCCTCTCACATGCACACAGTTATACACACATACCCTCATCCTCTGGAGAAGATTGAGCCCTGAGTAGTCATTCTAGTCTTAATGGTCAATGTCCTGTAGTTGAGAAAAATAAGCAGAACAACAGCTCAGGGAAAAGCGGATTAGTAGTTAAATATGCTCCAGCTCCTTCTCTCCACTTCACATCAGTAGGAAGGCCATATTATCCCCTTTTTAATTTAATACCAAATGCATAATTAGATTTGCTGGCACAGTGTTTAATTTCATTCTTTGTAGCACACAGCATGCGTGCAGCCTCATTAATTGTGAGAAAAAGCGGAATTGGTTGTATAAATTCTACACCAAAAGAGTTGGCTTGTAAAAGGAGAAAAAAAGAACTAACTTGAGTTTCCTTTGCACCTGATATGTCAAGTACACTCTTCACTGTAATATTCATGAAAGCATGTGACAGATTTGTGAATTTAGTCCTCCACTGTTAGCTTTTGCTTTGTAAGCTGCTTAAGTAGGATTTGTTGGCCTGAGGGAACAGTGTCACACCAAAATATTAATAATTTCCTAATTCGACACGTAGAAACTAAAGAGCGCGAGGATGGTTTAGTTTGCATTAGATTGCTATGGAGGGAAATCGACTCACACAAGAAAAATGATAAGACAATCAAAACAACATGAACAATAAAGGAGACTGTTCAGAAATAAGAATCTGGATGTTAGTCCCACTGCCTGGCTGACCTACTGCCTTAGTAACTGTCTTGGTTTTTGGGCCAGGACACAAGCAGGCACAGTTCCAGCCCTAGATCAAGCCATCCATCTGCATTAAACAAAGGATTAGGGACCCCACGGCCTGCTGCAAACTCAACAGGCCAGAGCAGCTACAGGCAACAATAAGGTGGCGCATTCAGTCCATATCTGCTCAGACGCAGCACTTATAATTCCAGTTACAGCGCAATCAGTCAAACATAACTGCCAGTCATCCATGAAACGTTCAAGGAAACAACTTTTCTCTCCATGTAATGTGGATGACTCTGTTCTCTCTTGACTCTGTTCTCCCTTTCTTGCTCCACAGCAGAGTCATGTCTTCCAAGCAAGCCACATCTCCTTTCGCCTCTGTGGTTGATGGGGATGATGCCATGAGTCAGGAGCACTTGTCTTGGGAGAAAGAGGAGAGTGCCGAGGCCCATGGCACACCACAGCTGCCCCTGCACAGTCTGCTCCATGGAAAAGCCCATCCCGATGAAATGCAGCCGCTCAGCAGCGTACCACCAGAGAGTGATTGGGACAGTCTGGTGTCAGCCCAACAGCGCATGGTGAGACAAGTCAACTTAGCAAAAGCATGCAATAAAAATACTGATTCCGGATAACCACTAATATCAGACAATCCATTGAGTGCGAATCACACAGTATGCCTTTTGAAATCTATTTGCCAAACCAAAAATTTGAAGTCAAAGGATTCTTCAACTGTAAAGTATTGTCAATTTTCATTTAGCAGGACAGAATGAGATGACACCATGGGTTGAAATACTAATTTACAGAGTGTTCAGAATGAATTTTAACCAAACAAACGTTTGTTCCACACCTTTATCACTTTCATTTGATGCCTTAGCAGTAAAATGGAATAAAAAAAGAACTGAATAGTAATACTAGGAGCAGAAGCATAAATGGTGATGTTTAAGTTTCTTGCTGGTGTTTTGACTTTTACCAGACACCAAGCTATACGCCATTATTAGGTTAAACAGAGGACCTGAAGCTTTATCGGCTCCCTTTAGCTTGCATTCTTGTTGCTATTAAAGAAACATGTCTTGTAGTCAGTGCACATGTGCTGTTTTTCTTGTTGTGTATAAGCTACATCTGCAGCCAGATCCCAAACGCTGTACATTCTAAGTGCGGAGCTGCTTTGATGTGAGCGGAGCGAAGAAGAGCGCAGGCACTTGTGGGCTATAGACATGGGAGGCAGGTGGTTGTCTGTGACAGACGGGTCTGTGGTAAAGAGACCCAGAGGGCCTCTGAAGTAGCTCTGCAGTTGGCCACTAAGACCCTCAACACCTCAGCACTGCAGCACCACATACAGATACACACGCACACACACACACACACACACACACACACACATCCACCCACACCCATGCAGACACATGAATAGCCTCTGTAGCAGACTGCTACTTGTGATGCTGGGGTGTGTATGCTGACAGTAGTCATGTTTCCATCAATGTATTTTTATGCGCATTTTCAAGTATCACATTAAAAAAGGTTGATGAAAAATTAAAAAAAAACAAAAAAAAAACATCCTCAATTTTGCATTAAGGTTTTTGCTTGCTTGAGGTGTTTTTTGTCCTTTTTCAAAAAAGAGTCAAAGTGCAAAATGGAAACATACAACACAACAGCTACACATTTTGCAGCAACTGGTTTTGTTTCTGGTATGATCCACTTCTTCTACTCTGTTTATTACAGTCATTCATAGCATGGCCTATATTGCCAACCTTCAATGAAACTATGCTTTGCATAGCCTACTCTATTCATTCCAAACCAGTTAATGGCACAGTGCCTAATTTTCATTTTCATTTTTCATAGGCTCTGTGTAAAATAGTGCCTTCCAAAAATGGCAACAAAAGTCAAGTCATGTCAAAATGGAAAAAAAAAAAAAAAAAAAAAGATGTAGAAATCTACAGCAAAAAATGGAAATAAAGATAGATCACATTTGATGAAATTATATTTGAAATATTAAATGCATTTGTAATTTTCTGTTTTGACAACTTGCATATTGTGCTGTAACACAGTGGCGGCTGGCGGGAAGTGTTCGAGGTAGTGCTGTGCAACATCCATTAAATTTCAGAAAATAGGAATATGAATCTTTTGAGAGAAAAAAGTGGTGTGATTGATTAGGTTAGTGCAGCAGAGTCAACAACACCATTATAGAAAATATAGGTCAAAATGTCATACTTTAAGGTAGACCTTTTACTGAGGTAAACAAAACTAAAATGGAAGCCATTAAACGGAAAGAAAGACGAAAGGGTCTGAAAACCACTAAAGGAGTTTGATTTGAGTTCATCAGATCAGGAATAGGTGGATGATGGCTATTCTACACGGCAAAGGATAAATGTTTGAGCACGCTTATATATTATTGCCTCCTATACCCTTTATGTTGGGTCATAAGGACAGTGTAAGATGATAAAAAAATATTTCCTCAGCATGAATTTATTATATTTAGAAGTTACTTAAAAAAATAATACAGTAGGTTTATTAAATAAGAGAAAAGATCCAAAAAGACTAAAGACTAAGTAAGAAAAATCAAAGAGAGAGGAAAGGTAAAATGGCAGATGACAGGGAGAGATTGAGAGAAGAAAAGGGAAAGGCATAAGGCGAAAGGAATGAGAGTGTTGCTTTTGCTGATTACCTGACTCCACTGCTGTGCCATGCGTCTGTGTGGGCTGTGCCCTGAACCTGCGCCAGCTGATTAACCCAGCACTGCTCCACTCCCCTCAAGCACTCTCCACTGTCTCTGCCACACTGCATAATCATCCAACACAGGGCTGGGAGGTACAGAGTCGGCCGGTAGGTCGTGCCACCCTGGCGCTTGGTACCAGACCACCCTACACACCACTGCAACCCTGCCTGGAGCTCAACATGCAACACAGGGATGAGAATTTGGCACCGTCAACATTCCTGCTCAGTTTACCACATTCCTGACTTTTTATTTAGGATTGTCAGTGGCTCCAGACATGGCTCTATAATTTAACCCTGCTTTATCACACCACTGTTGATTGAAGCTCACTTTTCCATGAGAGGTGTGCTGCATGTGTTGGATACAGATGTGCGTCATGTTTATTCTCTTCACTATGAAGGCCAAAGTTTAAATCAGGGCTGAGTGTTCCCCCGTTAAAGGCTGCAAAGTCCTGGCTTCATAGCTTCCCTCTGCTTTCTCAGACTCCGCAAACCGTAATTAACACCACCTTCTGTCAGACACAAACCTCAGCCATGGTCTGTGTGCTGACTATACACTCCCAAGTGCAGAGTATTCTCTCCCTTTCTCTCCCCTCAAGCTCTCTCCCATTCTTCTCCCTATTTCCTTCATGTCTCTGTTTGTGCACTGGGAGCACTCAGCCAGTCAGCCAGAGACAGGACCCTTAGTTAAATACTAAACCATACACAGGTGGGACTGAAAAACAACAACAGCTTGAGACAGGACACAGATTTACGACGGCTCAAGGCACTCAGCTGAGAATGGGTCTCCACTAGAAAATGAACAAATTACACAGCAGTCACCCTAACACAAATGCACACTCAAAAGCAATTTGAGAAATTACAGTTGGGAGGTTTCTCTGTGTAGTCTCTGCAGATGAAAAGTAAAGCCTGAGCACATTATGGATATGCCCTATGAAAGTGTACCTCATCATTTCATCTCAGCTTTTCACTTGTCATGTCTCATTTACCAGCGCAGCTAGCTCTGCTGAGGACACAGAAGCTGCTGTATGAAAGCCAGAGAGGAGCCATTTGATATGGCCAAATCGCCCCTCAGCCGCAAAAACCTAGCAATCACCGCATTTGAATGAAAAACTGTCAAAACGCTCAATGGAGCCGTGACAGAACACAGAAACACACTCATCTTTTAATATAAATCCCATCCCTTGTTGCCACCCCTCCCTACTTTTGTTTGTCTTACAGGAATCTGACAGCAATAAAGTATGTTCCCTGTACTCCTTCCGGAACAATTCTACTTCCCCACACAAGCCGGAGGAGGGGGCCCGGGAGCGAAGTGACCTGCTGAGCGGATCAGCGTTTGGAACTCCGGAGCGCCGCAAAGGAAGCCTGGCAGACGTAGTGGACACGCTGAAGCAGAAAAAACTGGAGGAGATGACAAAGACAGAGCAAGACGGTATGTGTGTTTGTGTGTGTATGCATGTTTGGGGTATATAGGCGTAGGAATACCTCTTATTTTTCCCTTCTAAGTGCGCCTGATCTTCCCAAATTTTCCCTCTTTCTTTTTATAATTTTCTAGCTTCCTGACTGTCCACGTCTTTCCTCTTGTATCTCTCTGTCTCATACGCTCATGTGGGCACACGCAAGCTGGGAATACTGACGTTACAGTGTTTCCAGTTTGTTCTGAACCTTTTCCAGTGTGACAAAGACTGTGTGGCATTGCACCTCAGCATAAGTGTGGTCTTCTTCCATGCCAAGGCAAACTCTTTGACTATAAAACTCATAGTGCTGACCTGATGCCAGGAACATTACCTCTTTTTATTTTGCTACACAGAACACTTTTCACTCAGTGCAGATATTCATCAAAGTTTGCTACCCACAATCAACCCAAGCCCTTCTCACAAATTTTACCTGTTTCATGCGCCTAATTAATTCATCTTCAACACACCCTGAAGATTTCAGAGGTTTTATTTTCCTACAATTTCACACAAAGAAAAAAATCCTTTTCTGTGAAAAGTCGGTTAGGTCTATGCCATATCTGCACCCCATTTCACCCTGCTCGGCTCTCCCTCCCTTAGCCTCCAGTCTATCAAGAGTATGGCGGAAAAACAAATATTTGAAAGAGCTGCTGAAACACATCCCCCTTCTTAATTAGGGCTGTAGTAATATAACTACATCCAATCAAATGTTAAACCCCCTTGGGAATGCATGTGTCTCATTTGGTGTCTGGGGAGCTCTTAGCTTAAGCACTTCATCAGACGAATAAATTAGACCTCTGTTAGCCTAAAAATAATTTGCCACTTCTTTTTTAAGTGTTCGTTTGGTGATCTTTGTATCAGAGCATCACAGGCCTCTCACCACATAATCACGGAGCCATGTCCTGATAGGAGGACTGATTATTTGTGGTGTCGTTCAGATCATAAAAGACACAACAATTAGTCTTTATTCATCTGAAAACCAATAAATTGGAGATCATTTAGAGAAATGAAAAGTTCAGATTCTTGAAATGGAATGACCAACAAAGGTCACGATGTATTTGAAAAATCAAACACACAAGGCATGCTGGTGCACATAAGCATGCCAGCGTATTTCACCCTGAATAATGAACAAAGTCTAACACTGCAATACACTACTGCAGATACATTTGCCTCTGTGAGGAGTTCCCCACATGCAAAAGAAGGTCTGCCCACAGTGCTTCCCAGGACAAAATTTGGCTACTAAAAAAACATGAACCGGTTTTGCCACTGCTTCTTGGTTTTACCCTAAGGTAAGAGTATACTTGTTTCTTGTGGAGCTGATTTTCAGGGCAAGATTGTCAGTGCTCTCTGTAGCAACGACGGGCGTTATGGTAATGAACCCCAGATGGTGAAGGCTGGTTGTTGCAGTAATTTAAATGGTCAAGTGCATCTTGTAATCCAGGGCCGTATGTTAGCGCTGGGAGGAGAGGGTGCTTTAGAGTGCCATACAGCTGTTTTAATCTCCTGTTAATAATAGAGACTTGGTCTGCCTCATGCTCTGTGTATCATCGCCACCTAAATAAACTCCCTTGTTGGAGGAAATTAGTTTCCGAGCAGAGAACACAGCAGAAGACAAGAGCCTCACAAAGTTCAGTATGCTGTCCCCAAGCTGCAGGAACTGAGAGATACTCTGTTCTTGAGAGCACTTGAGGAAGCTTCAGTGGTGATGATCAGTGATTACTGTAAAATGGAGGGAGAGGGACTCTTAGAAACTGCCAGAGGAAAACTTCACTGAAACCTTAAGAGAAATCATAATCTGATATCTTTGTTTATGGAGAGACAACGTTGGAAATTGCAAAGGGCAGGATTAACCTATTAAAGAACAAGGCTGGAGAAGCCATTTGTTGTCTTAATGATGTTGCTAATGTGGCAGAAGCAACAGATGAGCTAAATATATCGCTTATCTAAGCATGACAACTGCTGTGTCTAATTCTGCTGCTTTGGTGCCTGCCTGGTCGGGATCACAGAGGTCCTCAGAGAGCCTTCGCCATCTGCTACCATTCTTCTCTGGGCTTCCTTGTCTGGTCAAGACAGTTCATTGTCCTGACGGACTGAGGATAAACGCAGTGACCTTAAGTGTAGGGGGAAAACAAATGGTCTGTGGTGCACTTCTTACACAGTCCATTACTCATAGATGGAACATGACATCCCACTTAAACTTAACATTGGAAGAAACTGTAGGTTTAAAAGTTTCCTGACATGATATCCAAATATTGTTTACGTCTTACTATTGAATTATCATATGTAATGTTTTATGCTGAGAACCACAAAATGGTGACAGAAGTCTCAAAGTTTAGCCACTAAGATTAAAACAAAAAACATAGTATCTGAATGTTTCGGGCCACATGGGGGAAATGATTTTTCATAAACTGACCTTTAAAGTAGCAATAAACAGGTGAAAACTATCTTACGAAATAAATAAATGAAAAGTCATATTTTGGCTTCTCTTACTAATACCGTCTCCATTCAAATAAAATTATTGGCCAGTTTCCTTCATTGATCATGATGCCTTATAAGTACTATAACAATAGAGGCCATCTCAGTATTGTAGGTATCACCCCTCCATTCTTTCCATCTCTATATTTGTACCCTTTCACCCTCTCTATCCTTCCACCCTTCCTCTCCATTTCTGGTCCTTAGAGTGCTTTAAGTGCTTGTGACTGTGCTAATGAATGAAAATGTCCTCCTAGCAGCAAGCACTGCATTTAGCTGAATAGTCACCTTTGCTGTAAAAGCTCTATTAGGCCGAGTTGCCAGCAGGGCTAACGATTGTGCCCCATGTTTATTTACTAGGTATTGTAAATGCATTATTTATGGATAGGTCTCCAGACAGCACTTGTCAAGAGTTAAAAATGTCAGTATAAAGTATTAGGGGAAAAAGAAAAATAGCCACCATTATAAAAACCCAAGGTGACCTTGATTTGATTCACATGCAATTAGAACAGTTTTATATAATGCACTAAAGTATGAATCAATACTGTGCAAGTCAACACAGAAATACTTTGTGTGTTGAGTCTTTATGATCGTCCCCAAGACAAGGACGGGTAATTGGGTTTAAGCTTCCTGTCTTGGCTTTTAGGGATTTTCCTGGCCTCAGTATCTCAGTAGTTGAGTCCTTGCCAGTAAAACAAGCACTGAATTGGATGCAGTTTGTCATCTTTGTGTTGTTGAGTGGTACGCTGAGACGGGGAGAGTCTCATTCTTTTCTCATTCTTGTTTTTGATCTGGTGAGCAAAGAAACTGTCTGGTGTATAGATACAAAACAAACAAAAAAGCACTTTAGGTGCTCACATCTAATATGTTTAGTACTTTTGAACTTGTTTGAGTTGAGCTCTGCAGATTTAGTTTCTTATTACTTGAGTGAACCTTTCTCAACCATTTCATCATTACTGACTACAATAACTATAGAATCCAGTAACACAGTACACTATCAAGGCTCAGTTCCCTGAATGCTGTTGAGACAACAGTGCTGCATGTGACTGAAGGCCATCCAGCCAGTGAACAGCTGTGGTCTGAGGACATCTGATGCAGCTATTAAAACAGTGGAGACCTTTCGCATATAATCTATAGCTATAATCTAGAAATATCAATAACCAATCATTCAAGAAAATATAGGCAAACAGACACACAGTCACAATATATTAAGACTAAACTACAAAAAAAAGAACGATGCCCCTCCTTAATACTCCAGCTCTTTAGATCAGTCAGAGTGGATACAGTAGCTGCTCAAGCAGAATACTCAACACCTGGAGCCCTTTGACAGAGTCATGGCTAATTAGCCTAGCAAAGGGGAGCCATACCACCATTCAGCCATACTGTGACACCTTTTTAATCTCAGGTAGACGGATATCTAATAGTGACTGGGAAAATAGTTCCCCTATTACAGTGGCAGGTAACCTTACCATTGCTAACACAGAATAGCACCGCATGGTGTGGCACTGTGAACTAATTGTGTTTGGTCTTGGGGTTATATGTGTGCACTGTGTGTATTCCTGCGTTATCGCTTGGACCTCTCTTCGTCTCCCTCTGCCTTTATCACCTCTCGTCTATTTAGAAGTGTAATCCCCCTGGTGAGGTTGTGTATTATCACTGTATAATGACTGTGCAGTAGGTTGAGTGTGGGGGAGTGATCAGCATTGTGTGTGTAGCCCCAGGTCATTATCCTCTATTACAACAGGCCATGTAATGAGATTCAGGGATGGGTGAAAGCTTTGGAAGAGAATGGGATCAGCTCTAAGCCTGCGGTCTGATTAGCACTGATGAACTCTTGACTCTGTTGTAACACTGTCCCCCGTCAGTGTCACAGCCCCTGCTGACTCCAAACGGAAGCTAACTGAAAATTGGCTGCAGGTGCTTAATGGGACTAACAGATTTGTTTTTTTTATTTATTTATTTAGTCTAAATGTAGCAATAAAAAGATTTTGAAAGGTTTTCTAAAGGTGTATTGCTTATAATACAGTCGGTATTATACATTAATTCCCTCCCCCCAAGCAGACTGATGCACTTTCTCTTTTAGTTCCCTCACTTCTCCCCTCTCCTCTCATCCCAGCTGCCATGTCATCTGGTTCTGCTTTATCCCACCTAATTAATAGGAATCTTTGTTATAATGATCTGAGCATGAGCCTCTGACTCTATGCATATGCAATGAGGGCTGGAAATCCAGTTGCCTTGGTTGCAGATTTTGAGGCATTCATCACACATTGCTCTACGGTGCCTTTGAGTGCAGCATCCTACCGGATAGTGTAAGTCTGGGACCCTCCTGGCAGGACACACACAGGCCAAACATCAGCCAAACACTCCCGTGTGCCATTTTCCCACCTCCTTTAATAATCTGTTCTTTATTCTGTCAATATGATTTCAGCAAGCTACTTATCTTGATTCAAGTAATCTATTTGATCTAATAGCCTATATAGCTTTGTGTGTGTGCACACTTGCGTCTACTGTATGTGTCAGTGGGGCCCTCCTGTGTGTGTGTGTGTGTGTGAGTGTGTGAGTGTGTGTGTGCGCCCACGCGTGCGTGTGTGTGTGTGTGTGTGTGTGTGTGTGTGTGTGTGTGTGTGTTCGCTCTTGGCCTGTGGCGTGGTGCACCAGCCCAGCGGAGCAGTGCTCTGGTCTGTCACTTTTGTTTGAATAGGTAATGTAGATCTGTTCAGGCTGAAGAGACATGAGCTGGAATCGCTTGTTAGGACACATGATCAAAAGCGGCTCTCTGCTCTATGCCAATCAACCCTCTTGTCACCCTGTGAAGCAGACGTTAAATAGATTTTTCGGCTGTATGCCGCAGGCAGCCTGCCAGCCTGACATGTGAACTTTCACAAAAAAAGATACCCTGCCCCTCACTCCTCCCTAATCTCACTTTCCTATCCTCTTCCTTCTTGTCCACCTTTTGCTTTGCCTCTTTTCCTTTCTTTCCTCTCTCCCCTTTTCCATGTTTTCCCTACCATCTATCTCCCTCACCTGATTCAGATCAACATTTCCCTCCCCCTATGATATTTGTCTCCCACCCCATCTTATCCTCCTGTGACAAAGTTGTTCCTCTGCCAGGCTGAGATCAGAGCCCAGGGCTAAATGGAGTGGCTGTATGAGGGTAACAGGGAGCACAGAGTGCCTGGTCCTCTGCTGAATTATGTATTTACTATCTGTTCCAAAACAGAGCCCTCACATAACACAGGCGAGTCCCCTTAGGACGACAGGGGCCGAAACAGGTTTCACTTTACACAAGCTAAGATATAGATTTTGTTGCCCCTTTCAAAACGGGAACCCTTTCTGCTGTCTTGCTCATTCAGATGACAAAACAAGCAGCTGCTTCTTCAATGTGCCATTCTTTGCATTCAAGATCACCTTCCCCAGTTCTCATATTCCGATTAGTCAACAGTAGCAACTGCTGTGGAGCATTCCAGGGGCCATCTTCCCGGGTTTCAGCTGTTGAGTGTGTCCCCCTGCACCCATGCAGCACAAAACTCCCATTGTGATCCTGGCTTAGTGGCTGCACAGGAACCCCTTGATAGGAGGAAATGGGTGTCTCTGAGAGACAAATCACAGCCAGGGTTGCACAGAGGCTTGTTTGTCTTTACAAACTCACACACCCACACACTGGTTGAAGGTATGTCTCGTCAGTGACATCACAGCTTGTGCAGTCGCAATTTGGGAAAATCAAATATTTAGATTTGCTGATAGAAAAAAAAAACAATAGATTGGCCTCAGAGCTGTATTTGGGTGACTGGCTGATTAAATCAGCGGCAGTTTGTTATGGCCTGACTGTTTTATGTGACACGGCAGTATTTGGAAGGGCATAGAGATGGTGAAACACTGACACATAAGAAGGCAGAAGCCATTAATGCTACTATATCTGTCATTGGGCTGTGGAGCCAAGACCTGGGAAATGTGGGTAAAAGGAACATGAAGAGGGACATATATAGACAAACTTTATATAGTCAGGACAGCGAAGGAGGAGGGACTGAGGCAATCCGAAATGGGGAGAGCAGGGGCTATTCCACAATGGGATGGGGTGAAGAGGGAGGGCACATGTATCCTGCTGTCTGTGTGTGTGTGTGTGTGTGTGTGTGTGCATGCGTGCGTGCTTGAATGCCTGCTGTAGGGTTACACTGGGAGACTTGTGTGCCAGCTCAGTATCACTGTCCTAGCTGTGGCATTCAGCTCCCAAGCATTCTCCACACATAACTTGACAAAAGAGCCGGTGTCATCTGACCAAGGATCAAAATAGTGTGAGTGTAACTCACACCCTGGGCACAGACGGCCTCTGTGGCCTGCTAATGATTTCAGAGCACACTGCAGGCTTGTTCTGTAAGTCAGACGTACGTCAGCCATCCAGCTAAGAGATCCGCCTTGACACAAGCAAACATGACAACTAGTGTAGATGCAGCCTATTAACATATTTGCATTGTTTTTGCAAACAGCAAGCATGAATGTCTTACACCAAACTTTGATGCTTGCCTCTTGAACAAAGAGACTATTTAATGAGCAGTGATGAAACGGATGTTTCCTCCCACTCAATGCTTTTTCCTTTCTCCTTCCTCAATAACATTACATGTGCCAGGAGATGAGATGAGGATGTCAGAAGAAACGAATAGAAATGTGTTTTATTGCACTGCAAAGCCTGAGTGCCAATGGTTCTAATTATTTGACGAACATCATCTCTCTCTGGATGTACCTCAAGGATAATTTTTTAAAAACTGCACCGGTCGGGGTGTTAATATTCTATAAGACAATGTTGTCAATCGCACATTGTTAAGTTCAATCAATTAGTTGACATTGTTGAAATTAACAATGTCGTGATTGAGGATTTGTTGGGGCAGCAGTTTTGTTATTCTAGTCCCAAGCAGCACAATATTAGAAAAAGAAAATTGGATCGTTAGACTATACAATCTTTTGACTTCCTACACCCCCTTTACTGTGCACCTCATCTTTCTCCTTCCTTCTTTTTTATCGTTTTTGTTTTTGGGTGGGTGGCACTTGTCTCAACAAAGTCAATACTGTAAGCCTGTTGTTAGCTCCCCTGTTGTGAGCTGGACCAACAAGCTCAGTCACTCATGAGAAGCAAATTTCGCCATCTTTGCCCAGCAGGTCTTGGTCCATATGGCTCTGTATCTCACAGAAAGGGAATGGGCCCATTGAAAAGAAAAATGCAGCCTCTATTGTTGTTGAACAACAGCACACGGAGACAACTAACTGTTGGCAAATGAAAGGGGAGTTTTTGGGAGCCATCATCTTTTTATCCAGACTCAAATTTCACTTTTAACGCTCATGAATTTTATTTGTTCAGTCACTGTGTCGACCAAGTTGTAAAAATGTTACTTCTCGTATGATGATACAATACTACAAAAGACCACGAAAAACTTTAATAGTAAGAGTTTTTTGTTGTGTGTATGCATCCCCGTTTAATCTTTTTTTTTTTCAGAGACTGAATAAGATATATAAATAATAATATAATAATAAATAATCTAAAAATCGTGGCCGTTGATCTTACAGTCCAGTAAGCAGTGTATATGGACCCTGAACTCTGGCATCTTAGTAAACATCATTGGCTGCAAGATTCAATAAATGACTTTAATTACTATTTGAAAACGAGGAAACCAAACTGCAGAAGTACAAATTAATAATATCCTCACTGTGAGTTTAGAGAGTTTCTCGGTTGGAATTTGTCATTCACTTAAACTGAAATTAAAATATATTATACAGTTGGAGGATATTCACACACACACTATAGCAAAATTCAACACATTTACAGTATGCTATTACCGAAAGTACAGTATTATACCCATCTTGTTCTTTTAATTTGTGTTTTTTTTAATATCTCATCTCAGTCGCTGAAGCACATCGCTGTCGTCCAGTGTTTATGATGAAATAAAGTTTCGATGTCTATACCAGACACTTGGCTTCACTGCAAATTGTAATGCATTCATGTGGATCCTATTAGTCTCTTTTTGTCCTTGTAGAGTCAGACACCCATTAATTTACTAAATCACACTGAACAGCCATGATCACAGTACTCCACGTTTTCTTCACACATCTATTAATTTAACATAGATGAATAAATGTGAATGTTTTCGAGCATTGATTAGCAGGCAAGTTTGTATCTGACAGTTAAATTGCAGGGTAACCAAAAAAAAATCTCTCCATTGCAAGGTACCCAGTAATTTAATTTTTGTGTGAAATTATTATGATTTATTACAGTGTGTGGACCCTAATGATTGCCGACATCAAATGGAAATTATAAATTGAAATCAAGTCCACATATCTCTCCTCGTAACGTTCATCTAAACAAGTGCTGATCCCCTCATCAGCGTCGGCTGAGGTTCCAGAAGTAATGTCTACTTTTTCTTTCTAGTAAACTGAACTATATCTTTGTTTTTCTTCTTTTATCTCTCTTAGTGCCTCTATTCTAGTCTATCTAAAAAAAGATGAATTAATGGGGAAACCTGGAAGCTCACCTAGAGCGTGTAACATAAAGGTTGAGTCCTTCACACAGCGGCCCAGGTTCGCATCTGGCCTGGGCCCTTAGCTGTATGCCATTCCTTCTCTCTACCCTGCTTTCATACACTGACTCTCTACTGTCCTAAAGCATAAAAATGCCAAAAATGATCTTAAAAAAAAAATAATAATAATAATTTTGCATTTGAGATATTTTAAAGCACTGTGCTTTATTAAAGGCGTTATTTGACTGATTATTATTACATTATCAACAATTGTGTACAACACACAACAGGATTGAAATAAATTGTTTGTGTTTTTTTTCTTGCTTGATTATAATAAACCCTCCACTTCGGTTTGACCTTGTCTGCTTTTTTTTTTTTACATGTACTATTTGGTCTTCCTTAATTTAATCAAATTAGAAATCATTTGCATCCCTGATGAATTGTAGGATGCAATGTATTGATAGCCGTGGACAATAGACTCCCTCTGCTGCCTGAATAGAGGCAAAGGCAGAGAGAAGAGGGAATGAAAAGTTCATTTTGCTATCCAAGCATTTAATGGTCCTAGTTCTTAAAAGTGACCTTGTGGGGTAGAGAGCGGAGCAGCACAGCAGTTCCTTCCAGATGCACACATGGCATCCATCGGGGGCACAATCACGCACAGTCCCAACACCTCAGGCTCGGACATATGTTGAGTTTTATTTCATTCTTCTGACATTAATCCTATTCACCAGCTGTTCTGCCAGCTGCCACTCTCCGGCTTAAGGGGAGATTGCAGTTTTGGGGGCTCTGAGTACTGGTTTATCTTGGCTCCTCATCTGCTCCTCACGAAGTTGTGATTGGATTTTTTTTCCCTTGCCCTCCTCCTACTTCCAGGTTCCTTGAGTTGCATACTTCCCCTCAGTCTCTCTCTCTCTCTTTCAACTTGTTTGCTTTTGTCTTTCTTCCCTCTAATTTTTGTGCAGACAAGAGTGGGTTAAGGCTGCAATTTGAATCTTTCTGGCCCATGCCCTCTGCAAGACCTGCAGGTCTTCAGCTGTGTTTCATGCATGTTCAAAAAATGTGCACGTAATATTTATTACAAACGTTAATATCAAATCCTCCTCCGATGAAGTAAGGTGCAGAAGTTGGTGATGCACAGCATTTCTCAGCATGCAGCAAACTTGATTCTCGTCTTCCCCTCAACTTCTCTCACGCTTTCTCTCAAGAAAGCATTCGTAACGATTCACAGCGCTGAAACCTGGCAACCCCACAGTCATCTAACGGCATTTCTCTAGGATTAGCCTGGACATGGCCTCAGCCTGTACAGTTATGATTATTGACATATTGGGTCTAACATATTTCACATTTATGTGCATTGTCTGGAAGCATACTCAAGTGTTCTCAATGTCATTTCTGCTGAAGTACGGCCGGGCAGTCTGCGAGCAAGGGCCGCAATGAATTGATCATTGCTCACTGCTCACTTTAATAATTCAAGCGTGATTGCCACAGAGTGCCGCAGTAAAATGGATTGGGAGAGGTCACATGCTACTCAGCTCAGGAGGTGAAGCCTCTTGGGGATGGTTAATTCATATATGCTTGATAGACACGTGTCCTATTTAGAGAGGTCAGGGTGCTGTGTGTGTGTGTATACGTCTTCTCAGAATTGCCAGGTCAACATTGTGAGATTAACGCATTGGTCAGTGCAGATAAAGGCGAGGGACAGGGGAGAAGTTCCTGGTCACAAAGACCAGCATGTTTAGCTGCAGAAAGAATAAGCTAGAAAAAAAAATAATCAAAAAGCTACCTGCTTTTCCCACTTAAAATTGCAATTATTTTGTAGTCGTTTTGACCTGTGCTTGCATGTGTCGAGGTCTTTCATTCCACTTGGCATTTAGCTCTGCAACCTTCAGCTGCTAATAGGATAAATACAAGGAATAGAATTAAATTAGCTGTAAGCAACCACAAAATGTATCAAAGAATATCAAAGAAACAGAGCAGCAGAAAATAGACCAGTGGATTGAATTGAATTGAATTTATTCCTTGAATGCAAACCACTTTGTATAAGACTTTTGATCCAAAAACAGCGCTGAGTGCAGCTCCCACAAAGCACCTTCTCAAACTCAAATAATGAAAATACCTTTGCCTTATCAAGAAAAACCCGTGACTGCATGGCTGACCCGTTACTCCTTCTGGACACTACCAAGTGAACTTGGCAGTTTATGCAAACAGGCATGTATACAGGTGAGACACAATGTCATCTTGAAGGAGATGTTGAGGAAGAAAAGGTACAGTAAGAAGTGTTGTGGAAATTTCTAGGAGATAAAGTCTGCTGCATGGAGTTCTTGTGCGCATTTATTTTTGCAAAAAGGAACAGCTGTTACAGAGACAGTCACGCAGTCTAACAGTTCTGAAACAGAGTTCCCCGACCTTCTCTGTCTCTTGGTATTTATGGGGTGGGTCAACTGGGGTTTACCTGCAGGCGTTTGGGTGCCTGCCTGTAGACTTGGGATATGCAAGGGAATACACATCCGGTTGATCAGACGCTACTTTAACACCTCTTTTGTTTCATACCTGGCCGGGATGCATCCTGACAGACCAAAAGTTTTAACACCTCTTTCTTCTGCGGTCTGGTCGGGACACACCCTGGTGGATCAAACTGTGAATTTACATTTCTTTGTCTTCTGACATGCAAATTCCCATCACAATTCCTCCCTTTTGATTATACATTAATCACAATATTAACATCAAGAATATTACATCAAACAAAACCACCTCAGGTAGATTTAAGGTTTGTCATCATAAGGTATTCATGAGAAAATAATGCTGTCTTTCTGGGGTATGGGCACATTTGGAAAGAGTTGGGGGGTGTAATGAAGTCCATGCAGCCTAGGCTGTTCACACGAATTCCCTCGGAGTCCACGTCCGTGTTCCACCGTTGTCCAACGTTGGCAGATCGAGTCTACTCATGTATGTGTATTCTCTGGATTGTGTATGTGTGTTATGTGTTTCACCGGTGCAACACTAAGCGGCGCTTGGCTCGCACTTAGTGTTGGGAAGAATCAACGCAGCCTCGTCTCGTGCGAGAGCGAGTGTTCACTCCTGTGCGTTCTCTTGTGGTTTCAAGTTGGTGCACAGGAGGAGAGATGTCCTCAGGTGGAGTTGGGACCTTTCTGCAGTGGCTAGCGTGGATCCAGGTGACTCTTTTGGAGATCTTTATGGCCGTGTGTGTGGTTAGGAGGATCTGGAACGGACCTAGCCAACGCTTGTGTTTCCAGTGACGCCGTCGGAAATCCTTGATGACTATCCAGTCTTCAGGCTTGAAATGATGCAGCGTGTGATCATTAGGTTGAGGGAGGGCTGTCTTCAAAAAGGGCCATCAGGTGGAGGAACTTTCACAAAAAAATTTTGAGCTGCAACTGAAAATCCTTTAGTGAACCAAGACTGTGTAATCTGATCAACATTCCTCCCTTTTTGACACATGGTCAGAACCGTGTGTCAAATGGGCATAATGTGGAAAGAAATATTGGTTAGGTATGGCTTGCTGTCAGGGCAGATTCATACACCTGTGGGAGAAACATAAGCATTGCATTTGCGCCACAATGCCTTTTCATCTCCAGTGGCAAACTGCTGTGTGGAGAGAAGTGGATCATCAGTCAAGAGGGAGAGAAACAAAAATGTCAGAAGGTGAGATGGAGGGGAAACTTCCACTGTTCTTTGCAGCAACCTTAGCAGCTGCATCTGCACGAGTGTTGCCTGTGGAAATAGGGTTAGAGTTGCTGGTGTGAGCAGCACACTTGCAGACAGTAATAGAGGAAGGCAAAAGAATGGCTTTGAGAAGGTCAGATACCTGTTGAGCATTGGAAATAGGTGTGTCTGAGGAGGTAATGAAGTCCCTTTGTTTCCAGAGGGCACCAAAATCATGAACAACTCCAAAGACATACCTGGAATTTGTATGTATAGTAACAGATTTCCCTTTTGCAATTTTACAGGCTTCGGTGAGCGCTACAAGTTCATTTTGTTTTTTGTTTTGTTTTTTTTTTTTTTGTTTTTTTTTTTTTGTTTTTTTTTTTTGAGCAGAGAAATGAGAGGGGAAAGAACCTGAAGCAAGAGTTTCAGTTTGAGAGCACACAACAAAACCCACACAGTTTTGTCCTGTAGTGGGGTCCCGGGAAGCTGAGCCATCTACAAAGGAATCAAGTCAGGATTAGTTAGAGGGGTACAGAGTTGGGCTGCAGCCACGCAGTCATGTGGCTCGCCATCATCTGGAAGAGGGGGGAGAGTAGCTGGGATGTTTTCTGTACAGGAGTTTACATACAGAGTGAGGAACAGACAGGGTGAGAGGAGCATACAACACAATATCCTGTGATGCCAGCACAGCCTTCTCAGCTGCTGCAACAGCACGAAGACAATGAGGGAGTGCTGCAGCCACAGGGTCAAGTTTTGCAGAGAAAATACGCCACAGGGCGCAGTTTTCCCTCCATGGTCCTGCAAAAGCACAGAAGTTATGCAACCTCGTCGTTGGTCTACAGTCTGTATGAAGGGTCGAGTCGAGTCAGGTAAACCTAGTCAGCTGTTGGTTTCGTCAGTCCAGGTCAGGGGCGCATGCGCGTGGGGAAGGCCTATCGTGAGCTCACGGAGTGGTTTATCTACAATGGCATGGTTTTGAATGAATGTGTGACAGTAAGAGCACATTCCCAGTAAGGACATCGTTTGATTTTTTAGTCTGTGGTTTGGGAAGCCTGTGAATGGCTTCAGTTCTTTTTTTTTTTGAGAGAGAGAGAGATTTTGCCCTGTGGAAGAGATAACATGTCCTAGAAATGTTACTTCTTGTTTCACAAATTGAAGTTTTGATTGACTAGCTTCGTGGTCTCTTTCAGCTAGGTGTTTCAACAGTGTCACATTCACATTGTTTAGCAGACATCTATCATTTGCTTAGCAGAGCATACACTTTCAAAACACTATGTGGCACCCAAGTCAACTAACAATGAGAGAATCATGTCCAGAAATGGTCGATGTTTACATCGGCTTTCTGTAACATGTCTCCTTATTGTACTTTGTATGTGTGTCTATAGGAGGTGTCAGCTGTTGTCTAAGATGTTACATAGCAAAGGCAGATTCTCCATTGCAACGCAGTGTGTGTGTGACCTGTGTGTTGTGACCTGTGTGTGTACCTGTGTGTGTCGTGTGTGTTGTGTGCGTCCTATGTGTGTGTATGTGACGTGTGTGTGTGTGTCGTGTGTGTGTGACCTGTGTGTGTACTGTGTGTGTGTACTGTATGTGTGTGTGTGTACTGTGTGTGTACCTGTGTGTGTACTGTGTATGTGTGTGTGTGTGTGTGTGTGTGACCTGTCTCTGTGGCTCGCCCTCCCCGGTCTGATTCTGGAACTCCTCCCTCTCCACTGGCGTCCGTATGTCAATCCGATGTGTGAGGTGCCTGCCGCTGCTGGTGGTGCAGGCATCATGAGCAATGTTGGGTGGGGGCCCAGCTGGGTTGGACCTTCGGTCTCGTAGGTCTCCTAGTGTTGTGAATGTTGTCCTTGGCCTTCTGCAGCTTGCGCTGTAGCTTGACGTTTGTGTTCCTGCATTCGTTTCTTCTCCATCAGCTGTCGGCGGATTTCATTTAATCTTGCTAGCATACACAGGAGGTCTTCACAGCCAGAAGGTGTTTTATTTCAGGCATTGTGGGCTGGAATTGATGGCAAAAGTCATTAAACTGAGCTACAAAAACTGTTCCATTGATGTTCATGGGAGGGAGGTGTTCAGAGGCTTCTATGATGTCCTTGTCTGTCCACGGTCTGTAAACCACAATAGGACCCTCTGGTCCCGCTACTGCCACCATCCGTGCTTGGAAGACAGCATCATCAGAGTTTTGTTCACGGTGTTTCATTCTCTGTCGGGTGGACATGTAGTGGCCTGAAGCTCCCTCACTTCCCTCAAATGACGAGTCTGGCTTTCCTTGTTGGATGCCGTCACGTCTGTCCTGTGGTGGTACAGCTGGCTGGGCAGGCGGAGGAGGCGGCTTGTTGTTGATGACAGGGCGGCGCAGTGTTGAGGTCGGGGTCCAGCTTCAGAGCGGTGAGCTGCGGATTCAAAGCAGAAACAGGCTGCGAGTATGGGGGAGGACAATTTAAGTGCGTGCGAAGTTTGTGTTACTTCAGGTTTATCGTCAGGCTTCACATCATTCATACGATCACTTTAACAACTTGCTGTACGCTTTCTGTCCCTACATTCCACTTCCTTCTCCCACACTGTGAGACACTTCATGTGTTTCTCCATATCTTCTAAATCCCTTACAGAAACTTTCCTTTTCCTTCTCCCATCCTTTGCCTCTCTTCTCCAATCTTTCCTACAGTTTCTTCAGTTCATTCATACTAAGAGCCATACTCTGGGAACCCATATTTCGAACTCCATACAGACAAACATGTGAAACCTTTTCCCTCCCCCCCTTTTATTATTTTTTCTTTCTTCTCCCATGACATCCACCATCGGCCCCTCCGGAGGTCCCAGCCTCGACGGTATACTCCCCATTCCAAATGTGAAGGTTGTGCACAACTATTACAATACAGACGTCTCTGTAAGGACCATTTCGTTTACGCTACAAACGGCTGAAAAAGCAGGTCACTTCGTTTTAGGCTACAAGTGACAAAAGCAGATCGATTGTGGGTCTCATGAGAAAAGAACTTGTTATGCCAAATTACAACCCAAATTTTAAAGAAGAAAAGGTTCAAATGTCAATATCTCACCAGATGAATTTTGCTGAATTGCGTTCTTGGAATTCCAGCGGCAATGATCCGGTGCGGCCGCGGGCAGTCCTCCTTTCATAAGGAGTTTTTTGAGGTTGGAGGCTGGAAATCTTTGTCCTTCCAGGATGGCCTGTCACTGTCCGCGCTCCGTCCCAGACGATTGCTCGTGGAATCCCACTTCTGACACCAAATTGTTGTGGAAATTTCTAGGAGATAAAGTCTGCTGCATGGAGTTCTTGTGCGCATTTATTTTTGCAAAAAGGAACAGCTGTTACAGAGACAGTCACGCAGTCTAACAGTTCTGAAACAGAGTTCCCCGACCTTCTCTGTCTCTTGGTATTTATGGGGTGGGTCAACTGGGGTTTACCTGCAGGCGTTTGGGTGCCTGCCTGTAGACTTGGGATATGCAAGGGAATACACATCCGGTTGATCAGACGCTACTTTAACACCTCTTTTGTTTCATACCTGGCCGGGATGCATCCTGACAGACCAAAAGTTTTAACACCTCTTTCTTCTGCGGTCTGGTCGGGACACACCCTGGTGGATCAAACTGTGAATTTACATTTCTTTGTCTTCTGACATGCAAATTCCCATCACAGAAGTAAGGAAATAAGGATGGAAGGAAAAGGCAACGAGGGAGGAGATGTGTCAGAACCTCAGATGAAGCAAATCTCATCCAGGTTACATACAGTGTATTTATAGCAACTGTTTACATGGCCAAACGGGACAGTCTGAAGGTGACTAACAGAGATGTTCACCAAGTGGAATAATGATTAGGTGTCAGTTAAAGAAAGCCCACCACGAGGTGCAGGTGCTTCACAATACACTGACATGTCTGGACCTTTTTATTTATGCATGCCAGCACTAGCAATTACATATTAAAAAGCTGGAATTATTTAACTGCACCGAAAAGTCTTCCAGAAATGGTAGAGGTTATTAAAACTGTTGACAACGAGGAAAGGTAATTGCCCTAAAATGAGCGACAACGCACTGTTGTGCTCGGAATGTTTTTTTCCCCCCAGCTCCCTCTTTAGCGTTTGTATTGTGCAGCATCACCCGGGTGTGTAACCTATTGCGTTCCGATTGCTCCCTTGCAATTAGTGCCCTTTTTGTCCTCACTTCAATAACGCCATGATTATGGAGACTTCAGGAGTATTTGCAGCATCCAACAGCTGTTGTCTCAGGGACTACCGGCTGAATGACAAAAACATGTTTTCTCTCTGCATTTCACTTCCCTGCCTGCCTCTTGTAATTATTATGTTTTATTTGGTGTGATGATGGGGTCTTGTTTTTAGTGTGTCTGTGATTAAGATATTCAAAGGACTCCTTGGAGTGTGTCACAGTCATTTTCTTTTTTATCAAACTCGACTTTTGATTTGTTTCCCGTGCAGTGCAGAGTGGATGGGAAATTAGACGTCAGCCCATCATTGTCTGACTGAGATGAGAGTTTTATGTCTGAGATAGAAATTTATGCCTGAATTAAAGAAATATACTGTACCTAACACTGAATGTGGCAGTCAAATTTAAGAGCTTTTTTCCCCCAAAGCTATTTAAGACATTCCAGTTCATCTTCATCTCTTAGAATTTAGATGCATAATTTTTACATGTGTAATCACATGATACAGTCAATATAATGAAGTAAATCAAAAGCACTAATATCATATAGAGGAGTCATTAATGCATGATTTGACTATGTAAATCACTGCAAAATAACAGTGATTTGTGTAATTTTCAAACTAAGTAACAGAGCATTCTCCTCCCTCCATTGCTTGCTTCATTACACTTTTTAGCTAAGCATCAGCTTTGCTACAATCATCAACAAATTGTAATACACAACTATATTTCCTGGAATTTTTTTTTTTGTGTGATTTCTTACATATTTTACCAACATAATTATTGTGATTAATTAGTGACAGGACATGATATTAACCAAAAATCTGTCTGTGTTGAGCTGACTGTGCAGCCTAAAGCCTTTCTCAAGATATTCTCACTTGAGGTATGTTTGGTTGGAGCAAGCAAAGCGTAAGCATTTTCATAAGCTTACTGACCTCCAGCCTTTAGCATACAACAGTAAAAAAGCTTGTTTAAGAAAATGATTGTTACTGGTAGGTCAGGCTTCATACAATTCTCTCTTACACAGTATTACATAGTTGTATTATTTCTTTTTTCAAATGTAGTTTTAACGCTGATATCTTGTTACATTTTGAGCAGCTATTCTATATGTTTACGCCCCAACAAGAAATGATCTCTATTTGACGTTGCTGCTTAGAACCACTTTTTATTTCTTTGACATAATGTGCACTTCTCAGTTTTGTTATTGCAGTTCATATATCTTCCTAATGCCTGGTTTAGTGTTCTGTGGAGGTTATGGCTAACTATAACTGGATTATGACAAATTGGAATAAATGTGCTCCATTCAAGCTGAAGCTTGTTTAGAGACTGATTTGTTTCTGATTTGCTTCACTGTACGGGCCTCTGCATTCTGGGAGGAAATTATTTATATGGTCAGTGTCAGTTGATCATTGATTTGGTAATTACATGTTTCCCTTGAGGCTGGGACAACTGATATACAAGGCCAATGCTAAAGGGGAAGTCTCTTTCTGTTATCCATGACTTACGGCTAATTTGACTCTCCTGGATAGCCCTCTTTTCTCTGCCAACGGCTTTTCAACACAACAAACACTCAAACAAGTATCATCTTTCTCCCGGGAGAATAGTGCACACAGAGAAGCCCAGAATGTGGTGGCAGACAGTTGAAACGATTTCATTGCTGACAACACAGGGTAATAAAATACCAATTGCTGCATGTTGTAACAAACCATTTTGAGCTTTGAGGCCGCCACTGCCTTTTGAAACGTGTTTTGTTGCATCAACAAATTTAGTAAATTAAACCTTTTGGAGATTGAAAACATTGACATGTAAAAGGAGAGATGGCCCTTTTTTTTTGCCAAAGCAGTGCTGGTATATTTGCTGTCTTTTATAAACACTGGACTTCATATCTCCATGGAAATCTGGAGAGCCATTTGAAAATTAGTGTGTCATGAATTTTTAAGATCTGCTTTATTACTGTCCAATCCAATTCTAAAGTGACAAGATTTGATTTGTTTAAAGCTGTGCTTATTTGTCTATTTGGTGTTCCACTCAGTGATTTGAGCCTTTTTTTTTTTTTTTACAGTTTGCACTGATCGTTTGAATGAACTATTCTGTTTAGAGCAGCAATAAAAACATAAATTACCAAATGACTTTCCCCTACCTTCACTTCTCAACCACAGGCATTTATAGCTAACTAGCACTCAATTTAATGAAAGCATTTTGTCTTACAGTGTGAACAATAAAAAATAAATTGTAATTATTAGTTACTGCACTAGAACACCAGAGAGAAACAACTGCGAGTGCATACTGTACGAAATATGAGAGGGAAAGAAATGTTCCTTAAAGACTGTCAAGGAGTCAGTCTGTGTCAGGACAGATAGTTAGTGGTAATCTGCCTCTTAACTTTAGCTCTGTGGTTTATACTGAACATGATAGTCTGGCAGCACTGACTGCCAGGTGCTGAAAGCTTTGTTTATGTCACACATCAACCTAGAAACATTCCTTTGTTGAGATTTATGAGGATCATTAGCTTTTTGTTTAATACAGTAAAACCAAAAAAACCTGTGGCCTTATCTAGCCAACTCATCTTAGCTTTAGGTGTCTCAATCCCTGCGCCTGTTCACCCACATCAATAATATCACAGAATACCTGCATGGGAAAAGCTGTATCCCAGAGATGACAGCGCTGATAAGAGATAAACATATTGAATTTGGCAGTATTGAATTAGTGATGACTATTCACTTTCTTCTGAGTGCCACTTGGAAACTCTCAAAACAAAATCACGGGAAAGGGTTCAGGGCATTTTTCCAGCTATACAGCACCAGCCCCAGGAAAGAAACAATGAGACCCAGACAGGCTTAGTAGTCCAGAAACCATTCCTCTCTCAATGGGAACATGTCTTGGACACACACTCGAGTAGTTTTGTCTTGTATGTTGCTATCTGTGCTAGCTGCAGAGTGGAGGGAGTATGTGCCAGGCAAGGGTCCATAGGGACCTTTGGAATCGCTGGGGCTGGAGGAAGTTGGTCTGGGTCCAGTGGGGCGATCTGGGCTTGGTGGCAAGCCAAGCTGTCTACTGCAGGGACGCTGGGAAAATGTAAATAAGAGCCTGATAAGGGCTATTGTTTTCATTCCATTCTCATCCCAGCTGAATGGCCTGCTCCCCAGCCACAGAGCATTTTATCTCGAGAGGGGGAGGGAAAGAAATGGAAGGGGTGGGGGTGTGAGAGATTTAAGAGCCCCCATAGGAAAATAAAAATAAACTCACTGGACTCTTCTCTTGTTTAAGCTAATTCCCCAGTTTGTGATGTCCTACTTTAAAAAGGACAAGAGCCGAAAAGTCCACTGAGAACTTCAGAAGTTCTGCACCAACTGTCTGAAACAATTATGTTTGCCTTTCACTTACAAATCCACAGCACTTGATATCCAGAGGAAGCAGCAAAGTGTGAATCATTTATCAGAAATAATTTGTTATTTAATGGTGAATACAGTGTGTATCAATTTTTGACATTCTCTGTGTCATAACCTGACAGTAATTATTATGTTGATCCTAACCAGTGTTTCCATTGGCATCTACAATTTCTCCATAAAAAAACAGACAGGCATTTTAGAAAGTGAAATAGCATTCCTTCTGTTAATCTAAATTCTTTTAAAAAATAGGCTGTAGAAGGGTGCGTTGAAAAAAGCCAGACATCTGACTCATTTACTGTTTTCGTCGAGTACGCCTGTGCAACAGTTACTCTGCTTTCACCAAATCCATTTTTGGTTGCCTGTTTTGTCCACGTTGTTCGAACCCTGAAAGATGTTTGAGAGTTATTTTATAGACTAATCCAGGTCATTATTCACCTCTCCCAGGTGGAAGGCAGGGAGGACAGCGGTGCATTCCAGCTGTAGTCTCTCCTGTTGGAGGACTTGGCAGGTCGTGTCTGGCCCAGCGGAGGGGATGGAGAAGTGAGGGAGCGGCAGCTCTCCTGGGAGGGAGGTGGGAAGGAGGGGGAGGACTGGAGTAGAATGGAAGCTGGCACCATATTATCTCCAACAGTTGGTGCATTCCTTAATGATCAAGTGCTAGAGCAGCATCTGTGATTACAGTGTGTGTGTGTGTGTGTATGTATGCGAGTGTGTGTGAGAGAGAGGGAGCATATGTGTGCATATTAACATATGTTCACTGTGTTTGTTTAATTCCCCTTTACACCACTTCCAAAATAAGCCTTTTCTGTGCTTTAGGGGGAAAAAAAGTCATGCACTGATGTTGTTCTGTCTGTCTCAGGATTATGATTCAAGGGGAGTTTGTTGTTCCAGGAGAGGAAGCTGTCTCACCCAGGGGTGAGGTGCAGGGAAGAAGAGCTGAGCTCTGCTACTCCCCCCTGCCCTTAACCCCTGTTTTAAGATCTGTGATCTTTGTGCCACGGAGGGAGTTAACACACACAACACACACAGCCTTTTCTCTCTCCATCTCTTAGGGTCAAGGGGACAAACTGTGAGTTGGGAATTGGAAAGTCAATAAAGCAGAAGTAATGTTATAATGACCCTGAGCTGAAGATGTCCTGTCGACCCCCATCACATTGGAGGAAGTGGACAATCAAACAAAATGGTCACTCTGCTTGATCTCTCTTGAAAGCCATCCTTAAACAAGGCCACAAGAACTACTGACTCCCCGTTACTCCCAGTTCCTCTGAAGTTGGTGTGTTTGTGAGAGGGAGCAACGGTGTTTGGTTTGTGGAAGCAGAGGGGAAGCCATGTAACAGATGGATAAAAGGAGACAACATCTGTATACATTCTAAACTGTGTCTCCTCTCTGTTTGATGTCAAGGATGATAATAGTGAAACTGGAAAAGTCAAAAATACTGCATGTGACAGGTCTCTCTCAGTCTTTCACATTATGTGTAACCTGGAATCAAAAACACATGTCAGCTACATCAAACTGAGACAAACCTCCTCTGTGGCATCATTTGAAAAATGACCACACTTATGAATTGTGTCCTTTTTGTTGTCAGAACTTCATAAATGATCAAGTGTGTATTTTCATTTTGCTCCAAAACTAGAGAAACATGTATTTTAAAATGATACCATCCTCAGGCACTATATGCAACCCGATGACAATTTCTATAGGAATCAGTACAGCTGTTTTATATTAATCAAACAGAACAGTACATTAACTGTTCGCCCTCGTTTGGATTGTGCGGCATTGCTGCTTGTTTAACCAGACTCAACAGCAGTGGACATTGCATGTCTTGATGCGGTTGAAATTGGAGGCACTTTGTGGAGACAGTGGCTCAAGGTGGAGGCATGCTCGTACTGCTGGTGTTTGATGGGAACAGGCTGACCCCTAAGCAGCGCAGGGATGGTGAAGGCCTGGGTCAGCTGGCCCAGTGTGTTCTTTATCAGCTACCCCAGCGACAGCATGGCAGATTGCAGCCATTCCTCCTCTGATTCATTGTCTGCTGGACAAATGTTAATTGTTTTCATCATTGGCAGCTATGTGAACGCTCGGACGTACCCAGTCTCACTCCTTGCCTCCCACTTAATGTGTGTCTCTGCCCTTACGCTATCCCCACAATGCCTGCTTCCCTCCTCATTCCACCCTTAGCTCATCTCTCAGCTGTCAGACTGAGTCTCTTTTAATGTTCGCTATGCAATAAAATACCTCTCCTTCATCTGATACACTGACTTTCTTTAATTTTCATTTAAGTGAATAGATTTAGAGATTTATCACATCTAC
The DNA here is from genome assembly GCF_042242105.1 of Pempheris klunzingeri. NCBI lineage: Eukaryota > Metazoa > Chordata > Actinopteri > Acropomatiformes > Pempheridae > Pempheris > Pempheris klunzingeri. The sequence continues at coordinate 13,885,346 of NC_092012.1, forward strand.
AAATATAGCCTTTATGAAAAAGGGGACTTATTTTCTAATTCAAATTACTTTATACTTATTTTTTTTCATTCGTCCCTTTGCAGAATCCTCATGCATGGAGAAGCTTCTTTCTAAAGACTGGAAAGAAAAGATGGAAAGGCTCAACACCAGTGAACTGCTGGCAGAAGTCAAAGGTAGGACTACAAGTTGTTTGACTGCATCAGACCAAGCAGATTTACCACACAAACATCACTTTAAGCTGTGTTAACAAGTCCCTCATTCCTATCAGACATACATTATCTGTGTACTGTACAATCTCAGAAACAGCCTTGTACTCTGAAATAAAACAAAGGCCTTTGGCTGCCCTCCTCATTCATTTCTCTCCTCCCTTATCTTTTGTTGGAATGCCCGGCTCTGTCCAAAGTGCTGTCTTCAAAATTCCAGCCAATTTAAACCCATTCTGAGACCCTCTGTGCTTGTCAGCAGTTTATTGTTGTTGTCCCTTTCGATGGCCCTGAGCCTAGCGACTTTGCTCTGGCACATGCAGTACGTTCATGTCGCTCTGGTAATTGTTGAAGCCACGGTGTGCTTGATGTAAACATAGCGTTGCTGAGCTGAGAGGAGAGAGACCTTAAGGAGAGGAGAGGAGGTGGTGCTGAGACGCAGAGAGTCGTCTCCTCAGTGAGCCTACCTTTGAGTGGAATGCCTTGACTCTGACAGGGAACGCCCTGCGCAGCATATCAAGTGCAGCACGTCAAAGCACTCCCCCAAAATCTGTGTTTATGACAGGGTGAAGGTGGGCCGAGGATGGGCAGGGCCGCTGCTTAGTCCTTTGCACTGACTGTTACTGAGAGCTGGTGTGTTTATACAGCACAGGAAAGCACAATGCCAGCTGGCTGATAACACCAGGCTGTCACTGGCTCCTGCAAGCTCCCTCACCGATTACCTTCATTAGACAACTTCCACCACCTCAACAGTTGGAAGTCAGTGTGTTCTGAATATAACACTTAAAGGTTTCTTATTTACATTTCACAAACCTATAAAGAGATCTTATGTTGCTGCCACTCAGGTGATTTTTTTTGATTTGCTTAATTGTTTCTTTTTGATAAAACATGGATGGCATACATAAATTAAACGAGTGTTTGGTTTTAATTATTGAATTACACTTGAAGAGGAAAGGGGAAAAAAAGCTGTTGAGTGTTCTAATAAGTATATTCATTGGCAATAACCTTAATGAACTGAAGGATAAATCATTGCTTGGTAAACTAGATTCATTGTACCTGCCCTGGTATACTGTATGCCACTGTAGATCAAAGTGCACTGGGTAAAATGTTTAAAATGATTTAGCCTTTTGAAAGCTGGTCTGTTAAATTACAGGCAGGGCATTTTTTCTGTTTGATGAATGGGAACGGGAAGGTTACTTGGTGGTCTGTAAACAGGTAGGGAGTCTGATAATAAACACTATGGCCTCTGTCTGTTGATGAGTTATGGAGACAGTCTATACACCACAGTTACCAATATAAATGCTTCTCCTATCACAGTGGCAGCCTTAGATTTTTAATTAGCATGCCATTTCATATGACTGTAGACATTTCAAAGGGCTGCTTTGTGCTCCCCCTTACAAATGTCTCTCTCTCTCTGCGTTTGATGTCTGCCTGATGTAAATACGGGCAATTAAAAAGAAGCCCAGGGTTGGAGATGCACAAGGTCCGCCTAATTAAAACAAAAACAAAGGTACCAAGCAGAAAACACCTTATGATTAAGATCTAAAGAGTTATGATGAATCAGAGGTTCCATTAATTGTTAGGTTAAAATCAGTACAAAAGGCAAGCATGCCCGTAGGTTTTAAATCAATGAAAAGAAGTAGAGACTAAGGGCTGACATGCAGATAAAGAGTACAGTACCTACTGGCACAGTGGCCTTGTATATTCTATGCTGATCTCTCACCAATCCCTCAACCAATTATACTGAGCACCTTTTGGGCTACCTTTTGACACTGTTCCAGAGCCTTGAAAGACAAGTAATTGTGATATTGCAAGTGGTGTAATCTGACTGGCGAGCAAAAAATGTGTCTGACTCTCAGAAAACAAATAACAATGAAAAACAATAGATGTGGCAGAATATGACCCGAGGCTCTACCAGTGAAAAGAAAGACATTCTTTTGCTGCAGCGGTGTTCAAACATGCCCAGAATACTTTATCCTGTTGAAGTGAACAGGCACATACAGAAAACAAACAAAGCAAAACAATTGTATCAACAACATCAGAGATTTGCTTTTCAAGGTCTGCAAACCCAACCAGCTATTTGTCTCTTACAGATGACACTATAATTATAGCTTATTGACACGAGGGTGTTTCGCCACATAATGCGTTGTTTCCGAGGCAAAGACATTTTTTAGGGTTTTAGAATCAGTAGAAACAAGCGCAATAATCTAGTCGAGGTGCTGTGCTTAAGACATGTAGAATCGAGGTTTAATGATTTCAGATCTCCATCTGCCTTTTTTGTGTGCCGGTAGGGCTTAGCATCAGCAGGGGCAGGCAAAAAGGAGAGTTTGTGAAGGAGCATTAGAGGTGGATTTCTTTTCACCAATCAATTCCAGAGCTAACTATTTGTTTTCATACCTGAGCGTAGCTGTCAATCTGCAGGAACGATGAGGAGAGAGAGATGAAATCTCATGAACAAAACCACAGAGCAAGAAAGGGAGGCCGGCTGGAAGGGCTCCAAACCACAGAAAGTAGCAGATAATAGGAGGCAAGGTGGAAGGAGGAGTGAAAAAGGGAGACAGAGAAAAAGAGCCAGAGAAAGAGAGAGAGAGATTTTAAACGTGGATACTTAGACTCAACAGTTATAATTACATACCATAAGGAGATTTTTCTCCTATAAAAGCCCCCATTCATCACATGATTTAGGACACTTATTATACCATACATTATTGCACTATGTATATATGTGGGTATGCATAGACACACACATATATTATATCAAATGTATATAAAAATAGTACACAGTGTCCTATGGCAGATAAGGTTCCTCTCTGTTGCATGCTTGCTCTGTGCAGGGTCTTTGAGCGTCATACTCAACAGAGCTGTTTAAGTTTCCCTGCTGAGTGCCAGTTTCCCGGCTCCCCGTTGGGAGGGGAAAAAAAGAAAAAAAAAAGCAAAATGCTCAAGCATTTACTCAAACTGAAGGAAACTACGTAGTTACTAAATTGGAACACAAGCTGTATTCATTCTCTTGGAATTTGCTAAAAAAAAAAAAAAAAAATGAAAATAAGAAAAAAAGCTTAGCATTGTACACTAGCGTTGAAATTGCAGCTTGAATTCTGAAGCAGAAAAATTGGGGCTCTTGCACTGTTACAATCAATTTAAGAATGGTGTCGACATGACAGTGGTCGGGTGTACACAGACAGTCCTGTGGCAGGCAGATAAGCGGAAGCTCTTTAGGAGGAGAACACAGGGCAGGGCAGGGCGGCAGCTGAGACTGATTTGATGCTGGCCCTACCTGTGCTGGCTTTACTCCCGCACAGACAGAAAGGAGTCCACTGTGTGAGCACAGAAGCCATATTGTTCAGCCATATGGGTTAGCTTCAAAACATTATTATTCACTTTAACTTTATTCTTAAAGGCTTCCATAAAGTGAGGTTTTGATGTCACTGGAGATACGCAGCGAAATATCTGCGCGCATATCTCCCAGCGACACTCACTTATGTCGCTTTAGAAACCAGTAGGAGAGGAATCGAGGATAGTGGACTTCAAGACTTTTATATAAATATCATGTATATTAGTTTCACTCAAACATACAAAAACACTTGCACAAACAGCACAAAACGGTATCTGTCCAGTTGCTCCAGTCAAAAATGCCTCAGTTAGCATTTTCTCCACAACACTTCAGTCAACTGTTTGCCCTGTGCACTCAGGTGAAATATGAGCCACAGTAAATCATTATTCCTCAGGCCACATTTGCCAGATGAATGTATGAGAGTGTTGGACTGTGTGTTTTTCTCCTCTAATGAATTGAGGAATTTAGCTTGTGGCAAAGGAGGTAAAAAAGAAAGTGCTGTCCTCATGTGTCCGTGTGTGTGTGTATGTGATAGGGATAGAATTCTCTGTTTGTGTTTTGAATTATATTCCAGTGGTTTAACTAATGACTTTTAGTGTTGTTTAATAGATTTTGTGCAAACAAGTGCATTTAAAATATTCACAGAGCTGACAAAAACGCACCTATGCAATTTGAAAATTATATATTCATCAGCTTTCCCTTAGAAAAGCAAAATGCATCGCCAAAGCCATGAAAAGCTGCTGAAAAGCCGAACTATGTTAGTACTAAGGATGTAAATGAATACAAAAATATTATTCAAATATGAGCACGCAATGCACTCGGAAGAGATGAGAGCAATTGTATTGTAGGGAACGTGTCAAAAACGCATGCAAAATGGCCAAGAGAGGTTTTTGGAAGCACTTTCTCATCTTTTATAACACTTCAAGCTAACTTTATATTCACGTGGGACCTTCTTCTATTGCATGCACACATTCCAATTTTTTTAAATCATGCAATGTTGCCTGTTTTTTCTCAGTATCTTTTTTGACTCTTCAGAAAAACTTAATATTCATCAGAGCCTCCTTATATCATACACAACTTCCAGTCTTTAAAGAAAAATGTGAATGAAGCATAACTGGTGTTTCACTGATGTTTTACCTCATGATCCGATATTCAAACCTCGTACCTTTGCGCAACTTAAAAGCAAACGGGGAACCAAAGGGCGGAGTTAGACCGTCTCAAAAATGCATTCAAAATTAACAAAAGAACATTTGAGATTTTTGTCAATAGCTTTCTCAGTTCTCAATAACGGTTCTCATAAACAGTATGGCCAATGAGCTATTATAGACTGTTTTCAGACCAACTTTACATTCAATTGGGCCTCCTCACGTATACAATATATACACAGCATCCAGGTCTTAAAGAAAAATCAAGTATTGTAGCGCAAAGAAATTCCGACTTCATTTTTTCCAAGGTCTTATGACTACGTGACAACCATCTTGACAGCTTGAGAACGAAGTGGGTATACTAATTTACATGTACTGGTCTCAGCTGTCTTTGGTTCCTGTTCAGCTATTTCAGTCTGTCACTTGTGATCTGGATTACACCCAGACAAAACACAGGCATTGTTGATGCACTTATCCACCAAAGACAACAGTCTGAAAGTCTTTTGAAAGATCTCTTTTGCGTCGTCCAAGGAATCATGCGCATTCTTCTTTAATTATCAGCTGTATAGGTAAAACCGATGAATACACGTTTTGTGAAAAGAATGAGATAACGTCTAACTCCTAATTCACTTCCAAGGTTTTGCAAACAGTAAGCTGTTGCCTTGATCACTGTCTTGCAGACTTTAAGTGCTTCATATGAGAGAGACCTTGAAAACAGCATATGCTTTTTTATTTTAAGGGCACGCGGGTCAAACTCATCATCATAAAGACCACAGGAGATGAATAGAAGGATTGGAGTCAAACTTTGTTTTCCTGTAATGATCTTTGCAATATGCAGCCTTGCATACATACAACCACCTCCATGGTGCCAAGATCTCTGGTTTGTCGCACTGTATAATAGCGTCAAAGAATGATGTATTCAGTTATTGAAAGAACGGAAGTAAAGTTTCTGTGTTAAGTTATTTTTTATCTTCAATGTGAATTTTAGGGTCACTGGTATTGCCTGTGGAATGATATGTTCAGGTCAAGCCTCTATCTTGGCTTTGATGAAGTACCTTGTACAGTGTCATGGATAGACAGTGAAGTGCTGGAGCTTTCACATTAGCATAATTATACTGAAGAGTGACACTTCCTCCATCATCAAAATATTAGTCTCCATCAGTGTTCAGCATGAACAGTAAAACCACTGTAGATGAAGAGTGCTTTTATTAATAACCTCTCTATATGCCAATCAGAGCATTTGTGAAAAAAAACTGTCTGCTGATGCATTTGAATGATTTTGAATTCTGTAAGTGTCTTAAAATCACATCAGCCAATACTCAAATATGTACGCACACGTTGATAGACATAGACATACTGTAAGAAGCTTGTAATAGCAAACTGTCATTAGCATTTTCAAAAGTAAGTAAAAGTCAGCTGTTCAAAGTCTCAAGCACATAGATGGTTTTAAAATTTTTAGAAGAAAATTATGATTATGATGTTTGTCAGTGTGAACGAGTCTATACGTTCTAATAGGGAAGCTTGGGGACTGAGAGTCTTTGCTGCCAGTGGATGACATGAGCTTGTGAGTCATTGCTCATGCTTGTTAATGGGGTTTTACTGGCAAGATTAACAGCTTTTATATCATGGCAGAGGCAGCAAGCCAGGTAAAACAGCTGTTGCTCATATTGTCTTGGTTGTAGGGCATTGAGACGCGTTAACAGCATATTACTGGAAATACATATGGCCTTGTAGCACTGCTGAACAAGTTTATATACAGTAGTAGTTAAAAGCAAGGGGATACCATAAAACTATCTCTAGTTATTCTGGCTTGGTTTTCTGCCAATGTACAGCCTCAATAAGACGTGTTTTTCTGGCCAAAGGATGAAATGTTTCAGCCATATTCAATATCACAAAAGTGAATTTGGTACAAAGATTGGCTTGCATGTCATGCTTTTGTTGAAGCAGTTTTATGGTTTTGAACAAAGGTCTGTGAGCAGAAAAATCCTATTTTGAACACTAAAGAAGGTACCAATAGATGCCATTAGCTGCTACTCAATCGGCTCTTTGTGTTTTTCTCAGAAAAAGTGGACAAAGGGTCAGATGACCGCAGAGTTCATACACGTGTGCATTCACTCAAAGGCATGTACCTTTTATCGATTGGAGCAGCACGCAACACACATCTGTACACACTCATGTCTACGTTTACACACACTTTAGGAGAGAACGGACAGAGAGAGCCTCAGCACGCAAGGCATTCAAGCAATGTGCGGTCTGTGTGCAGATACAGCTTGAGACAAACGTAGCATTTAGACAAGTCTTAATTTACTAAGGACGGGCTTGCAGCATATGGAAGCATCCACAATAGCTGACTGATAGAGAGACAAAGAAATTCCAGTCTTCTGGCGCTAAAAAACTCAATTCAGATCTGGTCATAATGGCTCAGCTGTCGTAACCAAAGGAAGGGAAGAGAATAGGGTGCCTTGTGATTTTCCCCCTTTTCACCCTCACCCTCCCTTGCTTTTCTTCTTTTTTTGTGCCTGAATCTTTTATCTGTGTTATTCACTCGGGACTCTTCAAAGTAACAAGCCTCCTTCTTTTTCCCCGGTACTGGACTTGGAACCCAAATTAGAGACTGCTTGATTAGAGCAGAGAGGAGGGAGCCAAGAGAGAGGGAGATGTGGGTATTGGACAGAACAAATCGCACCCCTACAAAGTGCCTTTTATCCAAAGACCCCAAGGCTCAAATACCCCCATCCCTCCCCAAGCAACCATGGCTCTGCTTGTTTTCCTCTTATCATTTATTTAGTCACCCGTTGATGTTTTCTGCCCTACTTTGTGACGTTTAAAAGAGGCAGGAATCTCAAAAGGTGAATGCTGAATGGGCTGAAACTGAACAACACAGCTTTACCATCTCCTACTTCAATGTGTCAATCTAACATCTCTGAAGTTAACAGGGTGGCCTGAGAAAAAACAAGAAAAGTGCCAGCGCAGCGTGACCACTCACTCCTGGGATCCTCTTCCTGTGTCAGGCTGGTATTGTCCTACTGAGCTTCAGTCATCTAACAGGAGGATGTCACAACATGTTAGGTCTGGGCCGACTGCTGGGGTTTATGTAGCGCCAAGGCATCTCTGTGCTGTCTGTCTGCCATCGGAAGCGCAATGTGAGGAGACATGTTAACGGGCAGACCCCAGCCCCACCGCTGTTAAAAGCCATGCAATATGCAGGAAACGGCCTCTTTTGTCAGCAGGCTGGTCAGACACAGACCACGACTCTCCTCTTCTGCACCACCCAATAAAAGTTTTATCTGCATTTTAAAGCTGATCCATAATTTAAAGCAGGAAGAAAGAGATTTTAACACTGTCCACTCAACAAAAAACATATGCGCCCGATTTTCTACTAAGCTGTGTACAGTCTTTAAGGTGAAATTCTTCCACCACGTTTTCATATTTGGATATTTAGATGCTAAGCGATGTGATTAAAATGGTCGTCTTCAGCGTTCACCACTAATCTGAATAATTCTGGAATTCTTCCCGATACTTCAGCATTGATTTTGACAAAAAAATTACAGAAAAGAATGTGTTAGATAATTAGGATTAAAATCTGCATAGAAGGAAGACCCACATTGCAGCACATAGGGCAGTTTGGCCTTCCCACAATTCAGCTCAACATCAAAACAATGGGAACTCTGTTAGTATTCTTTTGGCGTCCCGGCAGGACTGAACTCTCCACACTCAGACTGGCTCATCAGATCTCTCTATGGACCAGTCCCCCTGCACATTAGCACAAACATAAAATATATATGCTGCACATTCCAGCTAATTTATATAATTTTGTGTTTTGTTTTTACAGTGTTTGCTTTCCAAAACATGTGAGTGATCATCAGAAAAGTGTAATTAGGCAGGCTGAGAGGGCGTCATTGAATCCAGATGTTTGGTTCCAAACTCAAGGTCATCTGTGCTGGCCTCGAGGCCTGATGGCCCTCACCTTCATCTGGACGATGATCTTTATATTTTCTTCTCTTTTTCTTCTCCCTTTCTCTCTGCCTTTCTTTATCACTTTAAGTCCCTCCCTCCTTCCCACCACGGTATTGATAGCAGTGATTTGTTGTGACAGCGACTGATGTATCTTGCTGGTGACCTGTAAAAAACAGCTTCTTCATGGACACAGCCAAAGGTTAATAAAATTGGTGCTGATTGTATCAATTTTACAGATAAGCCATTCACAACAAGTGTAGTCGGGTGAATAAGAAGTCAATTCAGGCCTAGGGAACTGCACACAGGCCCAATGAATAGCTGCTTTTAGGTGCTTTTTTCGTTAGGAGGATAAATGGAGAATTGCAGCTCTCTTCCATTGCAGCAGACAGCGGAGGCAGAGCGAGGCGAACCAAGGTTCAGACAAGCCTGCCAGTAAATTGCAGTGAATGGGTTCTGGAGGTTGACAAGCCCTATTAAGACAAACGGCTTTCCTCATCGGAGAGATAAAATAAATCAGGTGTTTAGTCAAATTAAAATAGTTTGAGTGGAGAGGGCCCCTGGGAGCTCTCGGAGAAACTCAAGACAGATGTGGCAAGAGACGAGAGGAAGACACCCAGGAAAGAATTCAGCTCCTGCTGGCCCCAGGCCAGACTTCACTGTACTGTTATGTGGATCTCTATGCTTTTATCCATCTCTCTCTCTCTCTCTATCTATCTCTTGCCGGCTCTCTCTCTCTCTCTGTTGGTTTCCCATCTCTTTTTCTGTATGTTCTCCCAGATCAGCTTGTCACACAGGAGTGCAGTGGGAGGAGAGTGAGTTACTGTCTAGCCTCTCACTGGCAATTATGTTGGCGGTGTAAGTCAATGGTAGGATCACTTAGCATTGATTAGGCGGAGGGAGAGAGCAGTGCAGCGGAGCCGCTCTCTCTATCACACACAGCGTGGACATGTGACTGTAGAGACAGGCTACTGGCCTGTCATTGCTTTTCTTTTTGAAGTACGCATACAGTAACTGCACATGTAATCTCAGTTTAGTAAAGACTCCCATAGAGCATTCACGGCATATTTTTGGTGTGCGCACATTTTTTTGTGCATTTATTTATCTTTTTTACAAGTTTGCACGATCCTTCTGTAATGAGTTCCCCCTCCGCTGTGTTGCCAGAATGGCCACATAATGGAAAACTTGCGTAGTTTTGAGGTCATTGCAAACGCAGACTCTCAACACTTTCTTTATATTCACCCCTGGTAGTCTGATATAAGCTGCCACCTCAGTTTGACAGCTCCCCGCAGCTCTTTGTCTATTCGCCGGGAACAATCCTTTCCCTTTCTTTCTGTGAAAGCTGTGAACACCAGCTACAGCAAAATAGACAACTCCAGGCTGTGTGTGACCTTAACACTTCCTGAATTCACTGCAGTTGGTTGCTGCCTGTGTGGTTTTTCTTTGTATGATGCATTGTGTACAGCACTATAGCACAATATGATGATCGGTGTGTGCAGCATGGTCACTTTTCTATATTTAGCCGTATACAATGACCAAGGCCTTCTGCTGGCGTTCTTACAAATGCCTACACCCTGGTTATTTAATCATGGCCACTATGAAACATTTTGTGTACTTTTCTTCTTTCTTCTTTCAGGTTTGTGCAAGACATACCTATAACTGTGTTTATGACTCAGGCTCTCCACCTTGTGTTTATCCTTTTCACTCCTGACATTGCTCTCGGTCTCTTTCCCCTCGCTAGGTACTCCAGAGAGCCTGGCAGAAAAGGAACACCAGCTCTCTACAATGATCACCCAGCTGATCAGCCTGCGAGAGCAGCTCCTGGCTGCCCACGACGAACAGAAGAAGCTTGCTGCCTCACAGATGGAGAAACAGAGACAGCAAATGGAGTTAGCTCGTCAGCAGCAGGAGCAGGTAACTGCTCACTGTTTCTTTTCTCAAATGCACAGTATCTCTCTTTGTTTCTTTTTGTACCCCAGGTAATAGCCTTATTTCCATTCACCATATTCCATATTTCCTACACATTTTTCTTTTACTTTCTGTCTTTCTTTCTTTCTTTCTTTTATAACAAATTGTCACATGACTCTATTTCATATTCAATTTCAAGCGTGAAATATGCCAATAAAATCCTAGTCCTCGGTAGGAATTTGGAGTAATATTAGATTTAAGAGATGTTCTATTCTATATTACCTTAGATATTTCTGTCATGCTCTCTTGCCCACATTTATGCTGTGTGGCAGGAAAAACGTTATTATGACTTGTACTAACAAATGCGAGGGAATGTGCGAATTAAACGTTATATTAAACATGGAAGTCCTCTATATCTTATAAATCGACTCCTATTAGAACAAGCCTGGCATTAGATTTGCAGCACGAATCAGGCCAATGAGCCATATTGTACAAATCAGCAAATTAGCAGAGGCCATGAAGTGTGTTAATGTTTGGGAAGAAATAAGGACACAAACTATCCACACGGGTGACACTTTTATTATCACCAGCCACCCTAATGGCTATGAGTCAATTATCAGCAAGGAGTTCACTCAGAGTTTTCTCAGCACACTCTCAGACCTTCATGTGGTAAATGAAGAGATAGACCATATACCTTGGAGTGATGCATTTGGTCATAGTACACTAATAATACATTAACAGTATTGATTTCTTTTTCAATCAATGGTGTTCATTTGCAAACTACATTCAACTCTGTGAGCTTTGTAGACATTGCAGCGTAAATGAGCAGTGATATTTTATTATTTGATCTTATTTTAAAATGGAAGAATATTAATAAAATGGAAGAGAGAGAGAGAGGGGGAAAGACAGGGAGAGAGGGAGAGCGAGGGAGCCTGCTGAGAGCTAGAATGTCATCAAGCCATCAAGATACAACACAGTAATTAACTGTTGACACTCGTGAGGAAGCCAGCACAAATTAATCTTGACACATTTGCAGACGACCGATATCTTACAGTGAACACTTTGTAATTATATTTAAAAATGAAAATTAAATGACACTTAAAACTAGGTTGTCATGCTCAATGAAGTGGGCATGTAGAAAGGGGAACTGCTGGAATGAGAAGGATTGCGGTGTGCACTCGGGGGCGGCAGGGACCTCTGTCACCAATAGACTGCCTGCACCAGTTATCTCCATCATAACCACGTTCCTCTGTCCTGTAAATCATTTATTCTCTTTTACCACTGCGTTTTACTGTGTGGTTCAGCGCAGTTTATTTCATGTTCATTTGGAAAATTGGATATATGTTTATTTTTTTCAGAAATGTAGGAATAAAACCATATTTTGTAAATGAAAATCGCATTAATATTGTTCTCCATCATTAATCCACTACTTTCTTTACTCCTTTAATCACTCCTTTAACTTCTAATACACTGTAGCCGGCCTGGATAGCACTCAGTATCAGTATCTCTTGTATGCTGACAGTTGCAGCACAGTTCCTATATAATGTTGTCTAGCAAAAACAGAACAAACGTATTACGTGACTTCAATTCCAACTCTTCTTTGTGTCGGTTCAACTTGAAATCATTTAATTTCTCATCTTTACTTATGTTTCCAACCAGATTGCAAGACAACAGCAGCAGCTTCTGCAGCAGCAGCACAAAATCAACCTCCTCCAGCAGCAGATCCAGGTCAGTGAATGTGTTTCTGTTAGCTCTCTAACACTCAGCAGCTTACACCTCTCATTTCTTCCACAGTGATTACTACAACATTTCTACCTCTTCAGTGTAATTGGCACGCCACTGCTGTCGCCATGAGCCCAATGCCTGGATTTAGTGGCACAGATCAATAAAATTAGACATTAAAGTAAATATCATTGCTAACTTCTGTTAGCTCTCTCCTTCTCATCTTTTTTGTATTTCTTGTCTTTTTATCTTTAATTTTTGTGTCACACTAACATTCATCACTCTCATCAAATGTTAATTGCCTGTTGGTAATTGGGAGGGCTTTAAAATATGGAGGAGAATAATTAGCACATCTTAATGAACAAAAAAAAAAAGGGTTGGGTGGGGGGTGGGGTGGGGTGTAACAACAGCTAATGAGTCCTGTTGATGGCGAAGAGCCTGGAGGTGGGGGACATGAAAGAGGCTGGTAAATGCCTATGAAACGAGTCGGTCCCTGACGGGCAACGTGGCATGATTTCACATAGCAAAAGAACTACTGAAACTTATATTGTCATGCTATGTGGCTAGCATTATGTTTTTGTTTCTTATTCCTTCTTATATGATGGTCTAGTTTTTAACCTATTCCGGATATCATCATTTTTATCAGTGTATGTGTTTGTGTGTACTCTATGTGAGACAGTGTGCAGTGAAAGACCACCCAAGCAGCATGTAGCCAGACGTGGTGAGATAGTACAGGGTAATCCAGGGTTGGTCACTAGCAGTGGTCAAGGCTGTGAGCCTGGCTGCCTGTGTGAAGCAAACGTTATCCTGCTGGGTGTCAGGCACATCCTTCTCCATTCACCTCCTCCTCCTCTGCTTGTTCTTCAAACCGACAACTCCCCATCCTCTATTTTCATTTTCCCCTTTTCGTCCAAACTCAAACATTCACTTGCAACAAATTGTTCCACAGCATCTGTGAACACTCCTCACTCCTCCCATCGTATGTGAGTTTTTGTGCTCAAGAGCAGTTTCTCCTTATGAGTATTATATGGGACATCACAGCCCTACATCAAAGAGCTTGTTCTTGCAATAGGCAAAGCAAACTTCTGGTTTCAAACAGCAGTTAGTGGTACAACCAGAATTGCTGCCATTAGATTAAAATACCTCTTTCAAGATCTCTTTGCGCGAGAAAGGCCGTACTGTCAATATGTTCTTGTGAAGCACTAGCCTGGACCTTTCACTTCAACAGTGGACAGTCTTTTGGAAAAATAATTTCATATTACACTCAACTGAAGAGAAGCACAGAGCATGACACTCTGTCTAGAAAACACTCCCAAATGAAGTACCTTATACACCACTGAGGGGCTAGTAATACTCATATCATGGAGGGCCCTTTACTTATGCTCATTGAGCATAAGGGCACAGCCCTAATGCATCTCACTTTTAGAGGCCCTTGCTTTCATCACAAAGTTAAAGGCAAATGATACCTGAAAATTCCCCTTGATGCATAGTTTTGAGAGAGGGTGGGCGTGTCAAGTGTGTATGGGAACATACTTCTAAATATCCATTTCAAACACTTGAACAGAGATACAAGTAAAGTCCTTTCTTGCAGAGCCCAGTTAGCTGGCCTCTCCCTTGACCAAATGTGCCACAGATCTTCCCTGATTAAAAAAAATGCCACATCCACAATTAAACAAAAGAGTCCCACGTTCACACCATCTGTTCCACTGCCCATCGGCCTCTGCCGGCGGTACTTTGCAGACAGAGCCAAGCCCAAAAATAAAGAGGAATCACTGTCAATACTTAGAATAGACTTAGATAAGTTTGATCGTGTGTGACATTGTTTAACCAAGAGCAAGTCCTTTAAAGCAGAAGATGTTCACTCTCCCTAGTTCCTCCAAATATCCAGCCCGGCGATGGCCACTTCTCTCCAGTTGGAGTAGCAAAGAGTAGAAAAAGGAGAGTCCGGGGCAAGTTAGTGAAGCATTTTTTGCCACTCTGTTTTCATTACTGCTGCCTCTTAAAATGCCCTGACCATTTTAATATATAACAGCTTTGACTTAATTAGTTCTGTAAACAAGCTTCCAGCCTGTATGTCACAGACTTTTAGCAAAGTGGTAAGCAGTGTTGGGGGATTGAGTTACTCTGCTATTAGCATGGAGAGCACTAAACTTTATTGGAGACCCTACTGGCCATCAAAGTCCTTCTGTTTTGGCTTCAGGGAGAAAACCAGGTGAAAGCCTCTTGCTAAGGTCTGGTATTGATGATGTAACTGATCACATCAGTGGACATTGTAAACTGTCCAAACAATAAAACCATGGGGACTGCAACTGGAGACTGGTCTTGGCATGTTATGTGTGTGCTTTCAAGGGGCTTTTGAATGTGGATTGAAGGAATCCGTCAGAAGTGTGTAGTTACAGAGGTTTAGTTAGAGAAGTCTGGAGCGAGGCAGCACGCAGTTTAATCAAGTTTCCCTTTTGAATAGCCATCTCCCTTTTTATCCTTTCTCTCCATTCCTACAAGAGAGGGAGAGAGATTTAGTCTTTGTCCTTTGGGATTACAATGTCACTTGTTTTAAGATAGCAGATGTTTTGATTGCTGTGTTAGGGGCTTATCAAAAGTTAAAGCTCAAGGCTTTGTGTGTTTTTCCCTCAGCTTGTTTGTATTCTTTCAGTCCATCCTCATCGTTGAAATCATCTTGGCACTAATTCAATCCCAGGATTAGATTAACTCTTGAGTTGATTTAGTTGAAAATTTGAAACACCACCAAGACACATGTGACAATTAAACATATATATTAGCAGAGAACAGGTTTTTTTCCCATAAGTTCCTTATCTCTCTGAGACCGTGTGTAGGCACTGGAAGATTACAAAAAAAAAAAGAACTAATGAGCACAGTGCTCTGTTTTTCTTATTTGTTCTGGCTTAGCGTCATTCAGCAGGCTGAGCATTATTTGAGTCTCCTCTTCATGACTTTCTCTTTCATAATCACACCCACTTTCTCCTGCTCCTAATGGATGAGCAGTTGCTGCAGATGAGCAGCTAAACAGCATCACACTGATCATCAGATTGTTGATTATGTAGCTGGGGCATGTTCTTTCATATGCATTTTCTAGTTACAGTGCACAAGGGCGAAAGGCAACGCACATGTTACTAAGAAGTGAGCAGCAGTAGAGGTACAGCAGAATAGCGTATCAGAGTCTTTCTTGATATAAAATAAAGTGCCCTCGTGAGATGTAGAGCCCTGTGAAACTCAAATGACAGTACTATGCATAGCCATGCCACCCTCATGCGCTCACCTCTCACACGGCAATGACCCCAGTTCACACATTCCTCAAGAATGGGTCTGTTTAGATACAAACCATGGTTTGACTCTCGCACGCAGATACTCATACGCATGCATGGAGGTGAGTGTGTACAGTACACAAGCACAAAGGGACCCACGCATTGATACACACATCAAGAGAATAAATATTGGTGGAAAGGTCAGGGTGAACTTTATCTTCACAAACAGGCTGGAGAAAGCAGAGCTCACCAGATGAAACAGAGGGGCACTTTTAATCCAAAACATTTAATTTCAATTTTGTATCCATTAAAATATCACAATATCATGACATTGTCATTTGTCATTGGCCGTGGCATTGATGTGCCAACCCTGAGTACACTGTGAGATGCTAGATCTGAGAGATAATACATTTCTGTGGAGGCCATTGTCTACCATGTTTTTCCCACCTGTTTTTGAAACCTTGAAAGATCTGTTCGTCAAGCAGATGTGGTTCTATTTATCACTCTTCGACCTGTCCCCTCCCTATACGTGGCCTGTCTTCAAATTCCAACCTCACGTCATGTACACGCACATTATTTGTGCCTCAACATCCTACCTTTAACCTTGTGTCCACAAAGATACACAAACACGCAAGCAGAACGTCTTCCATTTAAAATGAGAAACCAGAGATTAAAAGGGAAAAAGGCCAGTACAGCGTTGTCTCCTACACACTTCAAAGTCTTAGAGGCTTTCTCACATGTGCCTTCAATGGTGGAAAGAAACAGTGGGGGACAGGCCGACGTTCAATTGTTAGATGCTAAAGGTCCAGAGATTAAAGATGAAATTCAATTATCTCAGCATTTAGCATGGCATGTATTTTGAGATGAGTCAGAGGACAACCGGCACACAGACAGACATATGGTCTCATAGATCAAAGATCTAAAGTAATTCTTCATATAGTTCACACTGAAGCCAGGACCTCAGTGAAGGGGTCACAACAGACTAACAGAGCTCTCTCTCAACTTCAGTGCATCTACTTCCTTTTTTGTCCATGTGTAACACAACGTAGCACGCTGGTTATTGAAAAGCCCTGAATTTTAAGGTTCTTACAATTTGCACATTTTCAAATTAAATCATGCACATTTGAATAGATGCTTATTTGTCTATGATTGTATTTTTTGTTTTAACACAGACAGAATTACATGTCTTACATGTTGTCGTTTACTTTGAGTTAATATATTTTTAGAACAGGAAATCTGGACAGCAGTGTGTTTTAGTCAGCTGCACATGGATTTGCCATTTCAATCCATTACAAAGAAACCAGAGAATTCACAGGGGAAGCTCTGTAAGGGTCGTCTGTATTCAGTGGCTGTAGAGTCGGCACAGTTAAACACTGTTTTCCTCAATGATGGCATAGGTCACTGTTGCTTTAGTTTGCATTATCAACAAACCTATTCATAAGCTGTATTAGCAAATTATCCGTTAATTGCTCCTTCAACAATACCGTCATCTGACTAACTACATCTATTTAAGAAGCCATTTTGGCAGAAGCCAAACTTGAAGTTCCCTGGAAACATCTGTATTAAATGTCAAATCTGGATTTTATGTGCAGATGTGGTCAAGATTAGTCAAGCTAGATGTGAAACATCTGTCATGGCTCACATCTTGCTTGACCAGCAGCTATCATCAAGTCATTCCACAGATTTTCAGTAAAATGTAGCCCCTGCTGTAGCTAATTCAAGGACTTTCACATCCTTGTTGTGATGCCATTCCAGTGTGATTCAGCTGGATGTTTAGGATGCTTGGGATCCTGTTGCATACATAAATCACTAAACCAATGTAGGGTCTTTATCACTGAGAAGCAGTTTCCCCATAATAATTGGTCTGACTGTATTAACTGCTTCCTCCATTCTCACAAGCCCCACGCAGCCTGATGCTTCTCCCATTATGCTCTGTAGCAGGGACTGTGTTACCATTGCCATGTAGAGCTTTTCAGCTTAAGCGTTAAACCTTTATCTAGTACTGTACAAATGGTTATCTAACCAGATCTAACAGCATGAGTAAGAACAAATTCGGTCAAATCGCTGTTTGGTTTGTATAATAAATTGACTTTAATAGTACTGGTTTGTAATCACTTATTATTGTAAAAAGGAATATGCATATTATCCAATCCAATGCGGTAATTTAACACACTGAGTCTGTTTGGTTACCAATTTAGAGAAGCAAAGACTCCAAAACTACAGCATTATGGTAAATATTTTAAATCAATCAAATGAGTTTAAATAAACACAGGGCTGTATGGTAATTGCACAAAGATAATGGCGCTAATTTGTGTATTCTCAGATGCTTTTGTTGTCTCCCAGACACAAATGATTTTCTCAGTGTGAGACTCTTATTAATGCACTGGCAAAACAAAAAAAAAAAAGCACAAAAATAGACATTGTTAAAGAGAATGTGTAAGTCACCCAATTAGCACAGCTAGACTGGAACTGTTAGCATGATAATAAGAGAATAATAGAGCAGGCAAATGATTGTGTGTGGAAGCGTGTGCCGCTACGTGCACATGCGTGTCTGTGCAGCGGCTGTCTCGCCAGTGCTTTCCCTTGTGTTGGAGGGCTCTGTGTTAGCCTGCTAGTAGGATTATGTGGGGGCATTAACAGCCTAGTCAGACGGGCTTGGCTCTCGCCTTGGGAGGCTCAGTCCAGCATGTTCATCCTCCATTTAAGGAGACTGTTAGCTGATGAAGATGTGCACATGCAAGACTAAAGATAAAAGAAAGCGGTGACCCGACTCATTAGCCCCTGTGATTTAATATATTGACACTTGGATACAAATAATTCCAGTTAGTGGACTCTATCGGTGGGGAGGGAGGGATCAATTTAATTAGTTATGAAATGTGACTTCTTGTCAGGAAGCAGAAGAAATGCTGACGTTAAACAAAGTCATGTGCAATTTAAACAATAAAGCCATCACGGCCCCGTTAAAACTTAATGATGCACAAAAAGGTGTAATGGATACAACTTCAGCGATGGCAGTGATGGTCTGCAAATGAAGCTAAGTGGATGAACAGTTGGTATGTAATTCCATTTGTCTGTTAAAACAAATTCTTGTTTTAGAAATGTTAACAGTAGATGCTGTTTAAATGGTCTCGGGTCTGTGGGGTTTTTTGTATTTACTTAACATGTGTGAAGCGTTATGTTATGATGCACAGGCACTGAATTGAATTGCTTTAAACTAAGGAGAGTAGATTGTGTTAAAAATAACCAAATGCGGACAGATCCATCCTCCTTTCTCAAGGTGTAACAACTGATTACTGGCTTTACTGAGTCTCTTCGCAGGCAATCAAATGAAAACATATGCTTGCTTGAACTGTGTCTTTGCCAATGAGGTAGGAATGTAGACAAACATGGTTCCATTATTGATGTAAATTACACAATAAAGCCATGCTTTTGTGTAATTGCCCTTTGTATTCAAACACCTCAGCAGTTTAAGCAGCGATAATTAAGAGGTTCCATCTGAAAGGTGCCACATGAACGGCTGTAATGTGTGAAATCACACCTGAGGGTCTACTTAAAATTAGTCACCTGAGGGGTTTGTAAAGCAGCCATGGGACGGGTTAATTTATGACACCAACCACCAGCCCTCTGTCAGCTCTCACAAGTGACAAGAATAATCGACACAAGACAGAAGATTACCAGTCATAGGGGAACGTGAATTTACCTTTTAAATGAATCATGGTGCTAAATAATCCTGACAACTGAACATCTATTCTTTACATACATATATATAATGAATGAAGCATGTTTATTTTCTCTCTGAATATCCCTATAAAGCACCTGTTTAGAGCTCCACGAATGGATGAAGGCAGATCGTCTACACTTAACATCCATTGTGCCCCAACCCCCGTAAGGAAAATATCAGTTGAGGGGAGAACACATCCTCCTGTGTGATGTTGATTTAGTTTCCTCTCGCTCTCTGCATGGACTGTGTTTTCACTGCTAATGTTGTGCAAACTGTTTTGTCTTTGCGTTGGCTTTGCGTGGCCATCGTCCTCAGCAGTGGGCACTCTCACAAGGAGAAGGAGCTGCATTAATAGGCTCTACTGTGTGCGGGCAGCCGGCAGGGAGAAAGGGGCGCGTGTTTTCTTAGGGCTGGGGTGGCAAAGCAAAGCATTCAGCCCATGGCCGATGCAAAAAAGGAGCTTTTTGTTTTTGGGGCAGAGGAGAGTCCAAGCATTCCCCAGCAGAACACAATGAATGAGCTATTTTGTCCTGCCGTTTTACAGTTCACAGAATTGTTTTTATTTGTTTTTCCCATAACTCAGTTCTTCAAAATAAGTATTTTCTTCTTTTAAACATTTCCTTAATTTCATGGCTAAATCTTATTTATAATCCAATCAGTGATTTTCAAACAAGTCATCATATTACCTCTCATGTTTGATCTTTCCTAAAATGCCATGGTTTTCCTTGCCCATCGCGCTTGTGTCTGTTGCCCCTTCCTGGCAGGCCTGCTCTCTACAGGACAACAGAATGGGCTCTGTTGTTTTCTGTGGCCCCAGCAGCTGGGAGGTAACAGTGAAGACAGAGCCTCAGTTTATGATTGGAGGCTGGGACAGAGGGGAAAACACCAGCCGTAGTGTGGACAATAGCATCACACAAATACGGGATGGTTTTCTTTTTCACACTCATACGACACAATACGTTTTCTCATAAACTACAGAACTGAAAAATAAGTTTTTCCTTCAAATTCTAAATAAATGTTTAATGACAGAATTAAACATGTTTCTTATTGAAATCTAAATCCCTTTTCACATGAGACTAGTATTACCTGGGGATCTCTAGTAATTTGTAATAACGCCGGAGGTCGTCTGTGATCTTGATCCTTTTGCGAATCTTTCATTGACATAATTCTTAAAGTAACAATTCCATTGCACATTACCCACCATACTAACAATTAGCACGCCATTGTTTTACGGTGGTATTATCTTTTTTCTACATTTTTTTTCCTGCCTCTTTCCCTGGCTAGAATTATAGAGGCTGTGTTGGCAATTATAAATGAAAGTTTTGACAGCATTTTGGGTGGAAATTCAGGAGGCTAATTTCGCTACACATCAAGATGCGGGCGGAACGCAGAGCTTTGACATTAATGGGGTTAATGCCAGTAAATTCAAGTGAAATACAGACTTTGCTTGTCCCATGTAAATGCGCTACATGAAACGCAGCTGTGGGGGGTGATTTCTAAATCACATGTGGTCCCCTGGTCATACCAGTCCCGTGCAAATAAGGCTTAACAAAATAACAATGACAAATAAGTTTAAAGGGCATATATGTTTTCACAATTATTATTTGATACATAAATCCATTAACTAATGGACAGACAGAGCATTTATGTCTCTCTGCATACTCAAAGCATTGAAGACGTGATATTTCAAACCTTTACAGCCTCATTATTTCATAAGCTTCACACACTTAAATCCCTCTATTCCCCATCCCCCCTACCCTGTTCAAATCACATGGATGTAGCTGGCTATCTGAGTAGCCCGTGCCCAATGTTCTTTAGAACCTCACTCGTTCCCCTGCAATGAGGGTCAGAGGCATTTCACTCATTCCCATTTCCATACAGCGAGGATGTATACGCAGGATAATGATGCCAGCCCCAAACCCACTTGTGTGTTTATGTCTGTTCTCTTCTTTTCCATCATTACACATGCTGTTTGAGGGCATCCCCATGGATTTTCTCAGTTTAGTGTGAAACTTAATTTTATGGCCAAAAAAAAAAATCATTCTTACTTCCATGAATGCCTCCATCCACAAAAAAAAAGTTCATATTCTTTGGAAATATAACACTGAATTTGTTTTAATGAACAGTAGTAAATGTATTTTAAGTGTGTAATGCAGGATTGTGTTGCTGTGCGCACACAACATTGTGTCAGCTTTTAGGAATGCATTTTATTTTTCTAGATCTAATGTCTAAATGTGTGCTTTTAGTATGTTCAGAATCAAACACAGACAATGCCACATAAAATAGGGCTGTAGCATGAAAGATCACGTAAACATACATCAATGAAAACATACATTACATTAAGGCTTGACTAAATCCAATCTCTTAGCAGAATTTGCTCTATGCACACAGTTGTACTAACCCTACACAGATCACACATCATGTCTTTGTTGTTTTTGTATCAATGCATGACTTAACTGTTATTTTGTTTGCCTATTCTATCATTTTGCGTCATATTTCAGGTCCAGCTTTTGTTACTCTTCCTACATTTTCTCCTGAAACTACATTAAATTAGAGCAGTGTGCAGAAATCCTGTAAATGCCAGGCAGTGTGTTTAAGCAAACAGTAGCCTGCAGTTTTATCCAGAATTCCAAGGAAGCCAGGAGGAACGATGAGCTGGAGCAGGGCTGGAGTAGAGGGATTTGGGGTGGGGTGTGTTAGGCGAGTCAGAGGGCTGGACTACCCTGCTTTCAAGCTCCCATCGACTTAATATAGACATATTGGAATGGCTGTTTTCCAAGAAGGCTTGTTTTACTGTGTAAGGAATTAGTGGAACAAGAAGCCATCTATTGGTAATTCCCTCTGGATGGCCTGACCTCACTCAAGTGTCTGGATTTGCTGCACTTTATCCTGAACAGCACTCAGCATAACACACACAGGCATGACTGATGTGCAGTGTTACGCTCAAACCTGAACAAACAGCGCCTGCTGTCAGCGGTAGAGCTGTACCCCAACAATTCAAAAGAAAGAAAAGAGTATGAGATTTTTTTCAGGCCCGTGCTTGTATACTGTCGGTCGTTGGCTTTAGATTTGTGCCTTTGACTTTTGTAGGAAAGGATGCTGTACAGGGATTTTAGATGCAGGAGGGAAGTAAAGAGAAAGGTTAGAGGCTTGGCCAAGACAAGAGCCTTTTGTTGGTGACCTGAACCCCTCCAGTGTGTTTGCCCTTCCCATTCCATCGCCCACTTTCAGAGCAGACAAGCATGAATAATGTGCTTTAGTCTAATGGGTAGTAATATGTAGACCTTCATTCAAAGGCAGAGGTCTGCAGCATCAAAGTCTGCTTCAAATCTATTGATCTATTTGTCTGATTACCATTAGCTACAGACAAATCCAAACACCATCACATCTCAGTTCGATCAATGTGCGTGTCTGCCATGTGATGTAACTGTTCAGTGTACAGCAGTAGTTAAACCAGCTGATAAGTGACCTGTAGTAAAGGAGTGTTATGTGCTTAAAAAACGCTGATTGTTTCATGGGGGAAAAGAATCCTGAAGCAACAGCCCAGAAGTGCTTCCACTGAGTGATTTTCCTCCTGGTTAGGCTCCAGTACAGTGTACACCCAGTGGGCTGTGTACACAGTGGCGGGTGTTAAACATATCCCGCTGTCTAGTGTCAGTTTTACTGTGTGTGCTGCTACTGGGATGTAGCCAGACTTGCCAGCTTCCTCAAGATCACTTTCCCTTTAAATGGATCACAAAAGGCGATTTCTGCTCGCAGACGTTTGGTGTGCAGCTCAGTGGAGAGCAGGGGGGGAACGAAGTGTGAACTATCAGTTCTTACAGCAACAGCTGGAGTCTATCCTCCGTGGGTGAAATTACAGAACCCCTCCTATAGAAAATGTGAAAGAGAAGGTTAGCGAGAGCTGCGGATCTGACAGCTACTAAAGTGTGGAAGTAATTTTATTAAAATGAGATGTCAGTAAAACGCGAGTCCTCCTCTAAATGATTACTGGTGATTGTGATCTTTTCCTAATGGGAAAGGCGCTTATCATAATCTGAATGATTGTACAGAATTAAGAACATCATCACCATGAGCTCCTCGGAAATCTTTGGCTACTTAAGGTCGTATTGTTGTCTGTATTTTCATAGAAGAAAAGGTTTCACTTTTTACAAGGCTCCTCAAAGCAAATGAATGCAGATGACATCCAAGATACGCACATGTGTGAGAGGTGTGTTAAAAGGTGTCAAGTAGTAATTAATCAGGATATTGCACCCAGGATCACACAGGTCCTTTCAAGCTAATAACCATGAAACACTGTGAGAATGAGCTAGACGTTTGTCTTTTTTGCCCCTTTTGTCTTTTAATCTTGTTAATACTGACTGATTCTGGCAGTAAAAACAAAAGCTCAAACAGTTTCCCCTCACACAGCGCATAGGCCCATAGTGAGTGGCAAACTTGTGTGTGGATCAGTGCATGGAAGTGTAAGGGGGTTCAGAAGGGAAACCAGCGGGAGTTTTCAGGTCTCCTGGGTGCTTTGTAGAGGCTATAACAGACAGTGAGGAACATGGGTGTTGACAGGGGCCCTAGTGAGTGCTGTAATGCGCTGTACATCTCCATTTACACTCAATGTTGTGGAGCTGCCCGCTTGTGTGCTGTAGGATGGATGCTTATATGTCAATAAAAAACAAAACAACTCACTTTTGACATCGGCACAAATACTTTGTGATATTACATTAAGGGTCCTAACACAGGTTTGCAGAAATATTTCTATCTACATTTTTTGTCTGTAGGTGTTTTTTTTTTTAAATCACACAGCCTGTTAAAATAACTATTAAACGCATCTTTTATCTAAATTACATTATGTGCTATCTGTATTTCAACACAAGAAACCCTTATAGGGAAAATTTAACAGAAATCTAGTAGCAGCACAAGCACATCATTCATGGGTTAATGCAGTATTAAAGAGTGTATACATACGTGTGTGTGTGTGTGTGTGTATGTGCATACTGCATGTACTGTAAGTGCTAGGAGAAATAAAGGGAGCTCTTTCAAGTCTACCCCATCTTTTGCACCTTGTATATTTACACATCAGAGATGAGAGTCTGTCTGAGCCGTCTAACTCGTCCTTTGCAGTCTGACCCTGGGATGGGCGGCTGATATAAACCATCGTACAGTCAATTGAGGTCCTGTAAGTGCTTTCTTGTTAAATTTGGCTAATTCGTGCTCTTTTTAATTTTACTTTCTGAAATGAATGATCAATTTAGAAGGATGAATAAAGCCTTTCTGAGTAAAACACAATGACGCAAAATTGTCAAATCGTGTAACTACAATAGAGCAAAGGTGTGACTGAACCAAATATTGCAAAACTAATAATGTTGTTGCCCTATAATTATTCTTCCTTTAAAAAAGACTGAGCGAACCTAATTTGCTCTTCCACAACCACGTGTGCAAACTCAGCAGGGGTGAAAAAGGCGACGTAGATGCCAACCCCGGGGTGATGCCCCACAGGGAAGGAAATCTTTTTTAAATATCTGCTTTAAAATGTGGCTTAACAGATGATTTTAGCATGAGGATGTAGGAAAAAACTCACCCAAGAGTTCATTTAATCTCACTGGTACATAAGTAATGGGGATAGTTCAGGCTCCCAACCAATTAAAAAAATTCCAAAAAAGAGACTTTTGCCAAAAGGTTACACGGTTTTGCACGCCTGATAATATAGCATCTATATGGTATCCTACTCACAGCAGAACTGCAGTGTGGTTCTATTTATCAAATACCAGCGTCTCCTTGAGAGGAAAACAGATTGCGTGCTGGCCTGATACAGACTTCATCAGGTCATCTGAATTGATGATACATGTTGCAAGGCGGCTGAGTTCCCCCAGAAACCTCTGTTGGAGTGCTTGCTGGCAGAGACGGGGGCCTCAGCCAAGTCTGTCTGACTGATCACTACAGATGCTCCTCTTCAAGTATTCCGATTCAGATCCTTAGTGCCGGGTCTTGAGGGACAAACAATAGCACCTGTTCCTCATAAGATAGCCCATTCATGTATCTTTAATGAAGCCTGGGGGCAGATGGTGTGAAATGACATTATCCAGTACTTAGCAGTGCTAAGACAAAGGAAGAGCAGTGCCAGCACAACAATGCCGCTGTATTTACGAGGAGAAGGGAGGACGCTGCCCAAGTGCCCCGCTCACATCTGCTCCACTTCATTCTCCAACTCCTCAAGATCATCTTGGCAATAGAAATACCCTGGGCACTCAGCCCATACATAGATGAACTTGAGGGTAACTCTTAAAAGGGGAGGGTTGGGTTTGTAGTTACAGAAGGAGAGTGGAAGCCACACACACACACGTACACAATCTCTTCCTGTCTCTGTTTTTTTAAAATACACTTCTTTATTTTTTCCTCCTACTTTACCTTAACAATCACAGGAAATAGAAGCACTTGTGAAAATGTTATAATCTGCTCAGCCACTATGCCAACTGTTAATTGACAGCTCAACTAACCTCCACTATTTGTTGCCACCTTGAAGCTCCTCAAAATTTGATCTGCCTTTCTCTGACATTAGTTGCCGTAAATTAAACTTTAATGCGCGGAGCTCATTACTGCAAATCACAGCCATTCGAACTCAATGCATTTATTTCCCCTTCAACGAATGTTCGCACTCTGTCTTGCCTCGGTAAATCTTGTATATTCTCTTCCATATTTTAAAATAATAATAGCAATAAAAGCTAATATCCCAGATGAAATGAAAAGATATAATTTACATTTAGTGCTAGAGAAAAATACGTCCAAGTATCTGATGCCTTTTGCTGATGTCTCACAGTATATATACAGTATATAGCCTGTATATGTATCTTGCTCAGATATATGAGTTAATATAGCCACATTTCCTCTTTTCAAAGAAGCCTTTTCATATAATCCAAAGCAAATGAATTCTGGTTTTGTGTTTAAAATTTTCATTGTGTTGCATCATGACGATTGCTCCCTCACGTGTTTGTTGTTCTGGTTGTGGTTCAGTTTGTTCTTCTGGTACGATTTTAAAAAGGATCCTTTAGATTAGACCAATACAATAAAACACACACACACACACAGACAGAGAGCTGTGAATGATTTGCTAACATGTAAAACTTAAAAAAAAAAAAAGATTGTGTATAGAAATGGAGTGAGGCATGTTTTTGTTTTATCTATTAAGCTAAAATTTTTTGACAGTCATAACTTTTAATTTACTGCTGATGCATGTTAGTGAATTCACTCGTACTACACTTGGAGGGATGTTGACTTGAGGGAGCCCTTTTCTGCCCTGTGACTACCGCACATTCAGCAACAGCCTCCATCTGGTTTTACAGTCCAAATACACAGACAGAGAAAAGCTGTGTTCCCCAGTGTCCCCCCCGCCTGTCACTAGCCCTACCTCATGTTGTGACATTAATTATTGTGTTTTTCCATATGTTCCATACATGCAAGGCCAAGATCCATCTTTCATCCACTCAGTCTGGAAACTTGGAACACAAATCCCTATAAAGCAATGTTTTATTTAAGGTCATTTGTCGCAGTCTCCTTGGCCATTTATTTTTCTTCAGCAACAGCACATTTTACAGAATTACTTTTGGAAGAATTACATACTTTTGTATTCTTCTATAATGCACTTTCTGCACTTGCACTTCTGTAAAAGCTCAGTAGACATAAAATGGTTCTATTTATTTAGTTTTCAGTCTAGCTCTGCACCTCTGGACAGATCAATAAAAGTAGTTTTAAGTAGGTTTAGCATGCTAGCTGTGAGTGAAACTGGGTGCAGCTACTCTGGTAAAGAGTCTACAGGGGGAGCAGCACAGGCTGAAAAAGTGGAGATCATAGCAGTCCTCAGCCAGAACATGGGCGAAAAGTCATTGCTCAGAGCAGGTTGATTTCATGCCCCAATGCAGCAGCAGTAATTGCACCCAGACCCGTTTTATTGCGAGTTGATTTTAAGGAGGGATGAATGGAGAAACATTCTGTAAAGTGTTTATTTTGGGGGATGACCTTTATTAACCCATTTTCCAGGCAGGTTCCCCTGAGGTGGCTTGGCTCAGTGCTAGATTAACCCTCGCAGTCCCATGGTAGCCGGGCTGCTCCCCGTCATAGAGTTTCAGGAAGCAGAGAATGACAGTAAGATTGGACCTTGCAACATGTGTGCAAAACCCCCACACGCCACTTTTGAGACATAAGCTACTCAACCACCCTTGACATACACATGCAGGGAGTTTGTGCTGATATTCCCAGTAGGCAAGTCAGCAACAGACTCGATGATGAAGGTTAATGTGTGAGTGCAACAGACAGTCAGAGAATGACATTAAAATGAAATACAGCAAGCAGCAAGTACTTTTCAACCGCCTGCTATTATATTTCCTCTGCTGAAAACGGTTATAGTGAATTACTGCATTGTCTTTAGGCTTTTATCATCATAAATGGTGAGTGTGCGTGTTTGTGTTTAAGTACATGCTGATCAATTCTCTCCCTGAAGCTCTGACACATTCAGCAATCCTCTTGCTAACATGTTGTATTTACTGCGTGTCGCTTCCTCTAACTGATGCTGGAGCAATGTGCATATGTGAGGCCTTTGATGTACAGAGGTGAAACTGTGGTTTGGATTAAGAGCAGGCGTAGCTCGACCAGGTATTGTGTGAGCACACGAAGGCCGTCGTTGCCGCAGAGCCCCCTGTCAGCATGCGTTAGGAAGAGCTGTGATCTGGCCCCCCCCTGAGTGGGCTCTGTGTTTCTGTGTACCATGACTATGCTTAGGCCTCTCTCTGATCTCCACTCCCTATCTGTTCAGCAGGTCCAGGGTCACATGCCTCCGCTCATGATCCCCATTTTTCCACACGACCAACGCACTCTGGCAGCAGCAGCCGCCGCCCAGCAAGGCTTTCTCTTCCCTCCGGGAATGTCTTATAAGCCAGGTATGCTCACAACTTAAGTCTTGATTTTGTCCTTCCCCCCTCTCTGTCTCTCTGTTTGCCATGTCTTTCCCCTCGCACCTTTACTCATAACTAAGGTCTTTAAGCTTAAAGTTGTTAAACTTGCATAACAAAAGTGCAGCAACAAACGAATGCTTGACTTATACTTGAGGCCACTGGCATGCTCAGCTCTGTCTCAACTTGGCTTTGAGAGCAAAGCCTGTGAATGTTCTTGTCCATGTGGAACAATAGATATGGGTAGAGAAGCAGAGGAATGTAAACATATCTTCAACATGAAAGTATCTTTCCAGACCTTGCCGGCTGTAATTGTTTTTCAAGTATCCATTCTCAAAGATCCAACAAAGGAGATGAGCCCTGCATAAAAACTCTTCCTATTGTTATATGCATAAAAGGCAACTCCCCTATTAGTCAGAAATAATTGTCTTTTGATAGTGAAAGTAAGTCATTAAATAACAATTATAAAATGAACAGTTTGTGGATGATCAGAAACAGGTTTTCCTTCCCCTATAACTGTTTTCATTACGTGTAACAGCATGCCTCTTCCCTTTGTCTTTTGAATTGAGAAAAAGAGTCTTTGACAGTCTTTAAAATAAATATTGAAGAAATGTTGCAACATGTTGACTGATGCCCTGCCAAACCAGTAACCTCATACATCATTGTGAAAATCAAAGATAAGCCACCACCACCATATTACAGTGCTCATGTTAAATTTGAAAAAAAAGATCTGTGGCCTAAATTGCTCCCTGTGTCTCAGTCTAAGCTTTTCACCGCACATGACCTACTTGGTCCCAGGGCCAAGCAATTTTTAGACTTCTCCATTACTTATTCAATCAAATTAAACCATTTTTTTTTTACAACGTTTTCCTATTTTCTCCACCACCCACGTAAATACTGCCGAAGGAGACAGTGTCGTGTTGATGAAAACCTCACTGTCAAGAGAGTCTGCTAGAAAAAGGAAAGTCCTCTTGTCTGTTGTAAAACAGCACCAGAACAAGGAAGAGGACTGAAGATGGAAAAAGAAACACTGGGAAGTCAGCAGGTTCACAGGAGAACATTAAAAGGTGTGGTAGCGCAGTTAATGAATTAACTATAAAACCACAGGATGAAAAAGAAAGTCAGCTATTTTGGAACTATGGAGCCATGACAGCTTAAACAAAGTGCCTGAGGGGGAGTCTTTTACCAGTGTGCTTTCTGCAATAGGTTTGACACGGAAAATGTTTTAGTTCAAATAACAGGAGCTATTATGGAATCATGGTCAGGGGTCGCCATGTGTATGGTTCCTGCATAATTCATGACTTCATGAAGAAATAGCAAAGGGGGTCTGAAAATGACTCTTGTAGTCGAGAGAGGTATTTCAAAACCTCTATTATTTCCTCCTCTCCAACACAATATACGCTATATATCCAGAGAGTACAATGTTATCACGACCACCTGCAGGGTATACAGGATGCTGCCTTGTCCTTTTTCCATGAAGTGGGTGGCCAAGCATTCACTTCCAAGACTAAGGCACACTAATCTGATGTTATCATTATGAGACAGCTCCCAGGGACCACTGCTTATGACCCCAAGCCCTGTGGTGCTCACATGGCAACAGAGTCATTCTGGCACCATAGTGGTAAGTCATCACCCCATCCACTGGCTGTGCTCAATGGCCTGGTGTTGCATGGTTGACGAGCCCAGTCATAGAAGCACCAACTCATCTTTTAAACAAATAGATACATGTTGGATGTCTGTTCACACTGTTTACACAGACATACTGTGGCAGCATTCTGTCTGATGTGCCTCTAATGGACCTGCAGCATGACCCCATAGTCTTTGGGTTCCTTTGCCACTCTTTCTCATAGGCATCCTGCTGACAGTTGACAGTTTCCTCATGCTATTTCATTTTTTATCTTGTACTTTTTCCAAAATTTCAGTTGTCACATTTAAGCTGATTCTCTGATAACGCTGTGTATGTGAAGATCAAGTTTGAGGGTTATAGTTATATACGTCATTCATCATCATTTGATCTTTTCTAAGAAGGTTCTCAATAACATCTGTCAACCCTCAGCAGAACTATGACTTATATTTCACGGCACCACATGAGCAGGGAAATATAGACTGTTGTGACCATGGCGTCACCTGCACTCCCCCCCCCCCTCCCTCCTCTTAGCATTCAAAGTCCAGGCTCTGGGCATGGGACCAGCCTAAAAAAAACAAAACAAAAAAAAAACAACACTGTTTTAAACGTAATTCCCTTTCACCGGTGACGCTAACCTGGCACTGCGCCCATTCTGCTGGAGTCTGGTTCCTCAACACAGACTGTGTCACCCAAGACCCAGACCTTGGAGCCCGAAAACCCCCAGTAGTAGTGGTGTGTTCACTTAGCACATGACCCTCCGCAGGTTTCACATGACATCTAAAGACATCTAGCCATTTATTATTCCCAAATCCTACGTCACAGACAGCACAGAGAGAGAGAGAGGGACAGTGAGAAAACGATACGAAACGGTAGAGGAGTAGAAATAACCACAGCACACCCCCACATATCCAACCCAGCACTATTTGAAACCACTTCTGCTGTGTGATTTTATTTGCTACTAAATGGGGATTGAATTTCCATGGCCTGTATCACATTGTGCTGTGCTGTACAAGATTGCAAAGTGAGGGGAGCGGGCGAGGGCAAAGTGAAAGAGAAGGTATATACATTTACCTTGTCTTGTGGCTTAATGGCACCATATGTTTGTGAGAAGAAGTGACAGGCAGAAGTGGGGTCTGAGCGAAGGCCAAATACCCCCTCCCTCTCCCACTGTGCACCCCACCTCCCCTCCCTCCAGACACATGCTTCAAAACCAACCTCCCCTCTATGAGCGCTGGACTGCCCCGTCTCACTGGGGCTGTTCCGTCCATCTGAACACACATGGTTGAGTGTGTGAAAGCGTCTGGTTCTCAGTTATACACCCCACGGATATCGCTTATACAACAGCCATTTTTATATTCCTGTCTGACAAACGTTGCTGATGGCAGGCCAACAGTAGTGAATAGTAATGAATAGCGGTGCTATTTGGACATCAATTCTTCTTGCTTGATCACAGTGACATGTGAGATAAAAAATGTGTGGGATTTTTTAACCTTGTTATTGTGACTGCACACTTGTCCAAACCAGTTCGCACACAAGTGCTTTTGCTCTGCTGCCAAAGCTATCACTCAGAAACAAACAATGTAGTGTTGAACAATAGCCAGACAAGTCTACAGCTGTATGAACTGCCTGAGAGAACATGCTGGTCCCTTTACATAATTACTAAGTGAATAGCAGGGGAGATATTTAGCATTTATTCTGAACACTCACACACACACCTTGGAAAAAAAAAACCTTGAAAGGGCTCCCAACTTGTTTAACTGTGTAGTAGTTATTGTTGTCATGGTATTTTCCAGGAGGAGCACTGTGCAGGTGGAGGAAGGAGGGAATGGTGTGAAACGTTCCTAAGTAATCCTGCTCGAGTCAAACCAGCTTAGCCTTTTGTTAATGCAGATGTTTGGGCTTGAAGCCGAGGGCTCGTTGCAATGTGCCACATTGCTGTGGCAAAGTAGTGGAGGGCCCAGGATCTGTGTTGGCACTTGCCTGGTCGCTGTGGGCCGACTCATTGTCTGAACCTGTATGCATTGTTGCTCTCTCTCTGACAGGTGATAACTACCCGGTGCAGTTCATTCCATCCACAATGGCAGCTGCAGCAGCGTCAGGACTCAGCCCCCTCCAGCTTCAGGTATGTACAGTACTATGACAAAGAATGCTAGGGACGCCCGCCAAGCCCAGGGCAGAAAGGATGGCTAAGCAGCTGTACGCTAAGTAATGAGCTGAACACTAAATAATCCTGGAGGCCCCCAGCTCACATACGCTTATCACCTTACATATGTAATTTATCCTGTTTTATAGAGGATTTATCCCCACTAGCTCTGCCAGACAGAGGAGTTAGGAAGATAATAGTTATTAGAGGGAATGAGAATCACTTTGGTTGCCTTAATCACCTGCCAGTGAATTCATCAGAAGACAGTTGACTATGTAAGCAAAGAATTTCCTTCCTATTCCTTTTATCTAGCAGACCCACTTTAATATTTCTTTTGTCTCTGTGAGGATAAGAAGAAAGAATGGATGAAAATCTCTTAAGCTAATGGTACACTATACATAGTGAGGCTGAGTAGGGGTTTTGAGGCACAGAAAATGTTGGGATAGGCTCCAAGCCCTACGGGCTCCTCCAGGATTTTTCTCATACAGCATTTAAATAAGCTGAACCCAGGTCAGGGCTTAACCTGAGGCCATAATGTTTAATATAGATAATTATCTGCACTCTATCCTTCAAGCTGTTACTATTATAAATACTACTGTTACCAGGGCTTCTCTCAGCCCGTGCATGATCCTTGTTTCCAAATTGGTGATAATGATGCCCTTGCTAAATTTTTACTGACTTTTATTTACATAAAAAAACATTTAAGTGGCAATGGGAAGCTGACTAACAACCAGATCTATTCAGCTGCAGTGCTGCGCATTGCTTCTCTAATTACCAGTTTCCTTTGCAGTTCTGAGTAATTGTAGATCCATTTGAAACTAGAAATCAGTACTGTTCTTTGGAAACAAAAGAAGGAAACAAAGGATTAAAAAGCATCTCTGCAAACATATGGTTAAGTGGCCACTGCTGCTTTATCAACAACAATGAAAAGTTATTGAAAGTTGTAACATGTGACGCTCGAAAGCAGAAAGAAATATGTCGAGATTAAACAAGAGAGCTCAAGACTGAGGGGGGAACTCTTTGTACACTGATATATGTGGCGTTTGTCCCTCTGAGGCTACCACTATCAGTGTTAACGAGCCTTGGCAAGTTCTAACAATGCATGCAGCTGGCTCTGAAGAGCTGTGCGTCATTATACAGCCATGACAGGAGCTATAAGAAGCATGTAAGTTGTTAAATGAGTCTGCTCATGTTTGAAAACGTGTGTCCGTGAGAGTAAAAGATGGAGGCTGTATAAGTGAATGTGTTCCTGGAGTGTATATGTGTCATGTAGTTTGTGTATCATGGAGAACTCCATTGGAAAGGAGTGGTGGTTCAGACAGGCATGCTGCGTCTATTTATAGCGGTGTATGAGGTCAGATGAGACAGTCATATATCTGAAGGTTGGGGTGAGGAGGGGAGACGGGTCTAGGGTGATTAATTCTGATTATGTATCTAACCCTGGGAATGGGCAAAAACAGTGCCTCCAAGACCATGACTTGGCTGACCTTTACAGAACACAGTAAACAAAAAGAGGTGCATTTTCCATTAATTGAAGTCTGTCAGCCTGTCACATATTCCGCCTGCTGGCTGCTATTTACTCTGCATAGAGACTCCCCTTAAAACAGCAAGGCAAGTCAAACATGCCCTTTTCTACATAGCTGGGATCAACAAACCATGTGACTGCTACCACTTCCTCTACAAAGCACTGGGAGTCTGCTATGATTAAAAACATCATATCAATCCAGACATGGAATTAAGTTTGGATAGTCTCCTTCCTTTTAGAGCAATAATAGCATCAGCACCCTGCTTCTTCTTCTTCAAAATTAAACTATTGAAAAGTATACTCCAGCGCCTATGTGTGTGTTGGGGAGAGGAGTCGTGAGTACAAAAGAAGCAGATAAAATGTTCTTCTCATATACAAAAAAACAAATCACAAGAGAACAGCAAACTAAGAGAGGGGGTTATTCAGTTTGAGTTGAAATTAAATAAAGAGAAATTTTCTAATTAGTGCAGTGAAGTACCTGTGGCTCTACTCCAGATGTGCTAGCGTTCTACTCCTGTAGTAACAAATGTGACGGCTACTAAAATTATTAGTTATGTCTAGTGTTAAAATGATGCTCGTCTGCAAATATTACCTATTAGTAGTTTGTTCTTCATGCATCACCAAGCACAATACTCCACTAACTCTTTAAACTATCCAGAGCTTTTCCAGTTCCACCCCCACGCCCATTCTTCATCTTTCTCACACGCAGACGTACCAAATCCCACACGCACGGCTGAATAGGCTGTCCCCCAATTAAAATATCTCCTCCTGTCAGCTGCATGGCAAGGTATAATTTTCACCAATTGACTCAGTTTAGATTGTGCAATATATGAACCTTAAAAATTATCTTATTGGAAGAATTAATTCCCACAATGCTGCAGAGGTAATGTGATCAGCCATCCAGTCAGATAGGCTAGCCGCTCCGTCAGTCTTAATGTTGGCCGTGCAGCCTCTTCACAATCTCCTCTGTCATAACAGTCTGGGACCCCCACCCACATCCCCCCCATCTCCCACCCCCCACCATTACCCACCTTTTCTCTCTAAGAGAAGAAAACCCAACAAGGTAACAAAGGCTTAGAGCTGATGGATGTAAATGAATCTACCAGGATGCGTTTGAGTGTTGGAGACTGTAATTTGCTTGTCAATACAGGGTGGTAGCATCACTCTGGTGGCTGGCAGTCTGCAAGTGGCTGTCACCAGGCATTGCTGTACCAGAGGGCAATTTCACTCAATGTTTTCCTGACAGATTGGCTCTCGTCCTCAACTCACAGGAGAGGAGGCGGGTAAACTATCCCAGCGCGACATGCCCCTCTTCATTAGTGGCCACACAGAGCCGGGATGAGCCCTGGACCTGCTGGAAACAATGGCTCCATCCCTGCCTGTCCTTCCCTGATTACAACTGACACCTCTCACCGAACAGAGGAAATTGTGCTCAGATTGTGCCCCAATCTGTCCGGACACCTACTATATTCAATTGAGTGATGAGACAAGACCGGAATTTCCCTAATTCCACAAAAGAATTTTCTATTTGGGATGGTACTTAATTTGCTGCTTGTACACTATACCTTGCATCAGTTGCCAAGTGAAAAACAGTTTACTTAAGGTCAATATGAACTTAATATACATCACCTGTCCTTTTTACAGAACCACTAAATAGGAGGAGGACCTTTGAGAAAGTCCTATTTTCTATCATTGGAAGCAGACTTTGGGGTTTAAGCCATTTTAAAGAAAGCATTATTGGATAAAACCAAACATCTGGGTTCTCTGTATGCAGCATCACTGTTAGGGCTAAACAAATAGAAACGCTCTGTTTTCCCTCAGTCAAAGCTCCATTTTCTATCTCTTTCTGCCTCACTATCTTTCTTTTCCAATTTCCCATTCACATTTTAAGCCATCTCTAAGTGTCTTAGTATGTGAATTTCGCTCTGAATTACTCCCATCCTCTTTTTTTTCATTCTGTCAGTGTGTTACTCATGCTCTTTTTTTTCCCCCTGAATTGTCCATGCCCATCACATCCTTATGTTTTACAGTACTGGAAGTCGAGCCACTTGAATTAAGATTCAACGCTGTAATTACCATTCACCACATTTGCTATGGCATCTCTTTAGGCCCATGATAAACCTGGGCCCAGCCTCAGCTCATGCTACTACTGCAAAGATGAAAAGCAGCCCACATGCTCAGCGACAACCCGGACCAGATCTCAAGCAGACAGACACATCTGAAGGAGTACTCAGAGGCTTAGACGACTGGAGTGATAAGAAAGAGTGTTACACAGTCAGGGACAAACAGGAAGAAAGTGGGAGAGCAGCAAACCGCATATTATCTTTTGTTTGGATGTAAATGCCTGTGTAGTACAGATGTGAAGAAACGGCTTCCATCATTAACAAGTGAAGCACTTTTGACTTTGAAAGAGAGAGAGGAGGAGGAGGGCAGAGAAGAGAGAACAGACATACTGTAGAGAGCAGCTGTTTCTGTGTTTATGAGCAGAGGAGCTTGGTCTTTGAAGGTAACCCAGAGCAGTGCAGCAATGCTAGCTGTGTGTGGAAGGCTGGCTAATAGGACGGCTAGGTGAGCAGCTGGATAGAGGCAGTGGTGAACAGAGGGACAGATGGACAGATAGAGTGGATAATGCAGTGAGCTGCACTGAATGGGAGGGCTGGCTCTGGGGCCCCTGGGCCTGGAGAACACACACACACACACACACACACACACACACACACACACACACTTGCACAAGACAGGCTGTGTGTGTGTGTGTGTGTGTGTGCCAGAAAGTGAAACTGATAGAGAAGGACTTAAATATATATATACTGTAGATGTAAGATAGAGAAAGGCAAGAGGAGGGGTTGGAGCAGAGCAGGTTGGGTGCCAGCAGATGAGACAGATGTTGGGCCATACTGGAAAGCATCGGCACAGTGCACCAGGACGCCTTCCTCCACTCCTGACATCTGGGCCTAGCCTGGGTCAGCCTGCCTGGTCGCCCTGGGCAATGAGCCTGTACAAGCCTTGTGGCAAACGGAGCTGGCGCTGTGCTGCCTTTTAAATGGTGTGGTGCACTGAAGCACAGTTAATGCCCTCATATCCAGCCCAGTGCTCAGCGCCCAGGCCAGGCAGAGGTGAATGAGACATTGACAGACAGACACACTCACACACAAAGATACAAGTGCAATTAAGAGAGTGTGGCAGTCATCAGATAACGCTCACTTCATGTAAAATGCTGAGGATATTAATTGGATTTAGGAACTGTTAGGGTTTTAAGTTAATTGGTTTGTCTTTATTTTACATTTTTGCAGGCTCCACTTCGAAATGTGCAATGCACCATCATTGCTGGCAGCAAGAAATCTGACAAGTATCTGCCACTGTAATTTCCAGCACATATGCCATGTTGCAACTCTGCCTTTCTTTAGGAAAAACAAGATGCATATTTGTTTTTCCACAGAAAGTTTCTCTTTATACTACAAGGCTCCAGTGTTTGAAGAAAAAAAAATCCTAGGTGGAAGTTTTGAGTAAATGAATGTTTATCTCATAATTGATGATGTTGTGTATTGTCAGCTTTGTTGTTTTACTAAACAAACAGAGGCTGCCCACCATCAGACTTCTGAGATGTCTAACATCATCAGCAGAGTGTGTAATCTCAGTTTAATGTCGCAGGCAGAAAAGTGAACCTCCCCGTTTAACCTCTGCTGCCTCCAGAGGGCTTGTTTTTAATTACCAGAGGCTAACAGGCTGACCTTGGGCGTGCTGCACTCCCTTTGAATCCATGCTTGCTGAGATCTGCTCCGCTCTACTGGGAAACAGGGACTGATGGGGTCAGAAGGAAGACCTTAGATTTTGTGTTTGTGTGTCTCCTCATTTGTTTGTTGTTTCTGTTTTAAGAGATAGTACAGTTTTTAGGAAAATGGCAAAACCTTTCGAATCACCAAGGAATAAAAAAAAAAAAGCAACAGATACTGTATTGTACTACTAGTAAGTTATACATGCACACTTTTGATTATGCAAAATGACATGAAGTTCATCCTGCCTTCAAACTAAGCGAAAACATACACATATTTCTCTTTTGACAGATTTCTCTTTACACCCACTTTGCAGTCCCATTAGCGATTATGTTCGTCTACCATGCTACAAGCTGTGCCTTAGTGTGCTGCTCTATAGCTTTTCATGAGCAGACATATTATTTGTGTACTGTAAGATGTATTTTTCCCCTCATCAAATAAAGCAAAACAATTAGTGTTAATAAATATGAAAAGAAAGGAAGAGAAAATGAAAAGCAAAGGAATCCCGAGCTCCAGTCTGGCTTTCAACTACTCATCCAATACTCCAGAGTTGGAGCAATGACTTTCAGCTTGACCCTAAATGCCATGAACCTATTGCTGCCCCCACCTGGCAAGGAGATATGAGGAGGCGGCTATTAGATGGTCAACTGGGGAAAGCAGGCAGATGTCTTCTGCTGAGGGAAAGCAGCCTTGGCAGGATGCATCATCCCTCAGCTTTTGACACCGCAATGCCTGTTAATATTAACAACTCCCTGTACTGCACTGTGGTTGTAGTTCCGCACTTAAGTATGTGCTTGGTGTCAAAGGATACTTTTTTAATCCATTGTGAAGTTATTGTCTTTTAATATATTTATTTTTTGTATTTTACCCAAATGTACCGTAATGCCGAGGTTAAAACAGGCAAAAGCCTTAAGACTACACACATTGAGCGCTGAGGTATTTCGTATCTGTCCTTGACCAGTGTATGGTGGGTTAGCACACCTTTCATCTGTCTGTTCCCCTGATTGTATTTATTGTTCTTTGGCTCACGGAGGCACAGTGTTCCTGGTTACAAGGGTAACCACTGCTTCTCACCCCATGGCACTGACCTGCTAATCAGTGCTGAAAGGGGACATCCTGATTGCGTCTAATTTGAGGCAAAGTCTAATTGTGCCGTTTTTCCGGGACAATAAAATTCTACTCACTCAAGGTCAGTGACATACCCGTCGACAGGCCTGTTAGCAAACATCTGTCCAACAGACTCAGACTTGCGTGTAGCCTGGAGTGGCAGGCAGTGAAAGGAGAATCCCTTCTCTCTTTCTCTGTCACAGTTTTTTCTCTCCCCGTCTCTAACCCCCTTCACACACAGACACACTCCGACACACAGAGTACCTTTACCACTGACATTAACTAAGTCTAGCTCAGATGAGAAGAAAATAGAGTTGGGTCTGCTCCTGTGTCCATTCCTGTTGGACACAAAAGACTGTTTGTGAGGGAGGTGGGGGCAGTGCTATCATTGTGGGAACATAATCAGTCTGTCATTTCCGCTACCCATGTGTTGTTGTTATCCCCAGGTCCTCTGGAAGAATGGACCTTTTGTACTGCCGCTTATGTGGCAGCGATAAAGTTTCTTACAGGAGCACATATGTGTTTATATCTGGAGATGTGTGCATGGACATAAAGTGCTTTGTTTGGCTTTAGTCTGCATTAACACTGCTGAAGGTGAGGGCAGTGGGGCCAGGTCACTTTTTCCACATCCACACAAATGCAGTACGTATGTATGTCTGTATGTGGCCAGTTAAACCAGGAAATGAGACAGGCTTTGCTGATTGGCCAGAGGAAGAGAAATTAGATTCTCCCTGACAGCACAATCTGACTGAATAACACAACAAACCATGAGGTTGACTTAGTCTGAGGATAGCTGGCCAGTGGGGGAGTTAAGGGGTGTTATCTGTCTGATGAAGTGAGGTCTAAGGCTACATGGAGTAACACTATTTCGCAGACAGTAGCTCTATTTGACAGACCCCTGCCATTTGCAGCAGGAGACAAAAGCCAATTTCATCACTTACCTGGAGGCCAATCAATACAGACCTGGGGTGGAAAGAAGTCTCAGCAGTGCGGGAGTGCTGGGCTCTGTAGGTACAGAAAAACAAGCACAAAAATAATCATGAAATCAAATCAGTCTGGCATTATTTGTTTCAGGTTTTACTGATAGAAAAAAAAAATAGGCACACAACTTAATGTCAAGACATGAAACTGTAACTTTATCCAGGATAAAGGATGAATAACTATGTCAAAAATCGGATCCAACAGACAATTAGCAGACTGTGGCTCACCAGAATTTTTTTAAATATTTCCAAACCCTCATATCAACGTCTTTAACCGCCCTTTCTAGTATATGCCACATAATCAGCACAGTGGTGGAAATGTAAATTGAGCTTTCAGAGTTCAACCCCGTTACAGGCACAACTGTTATTGAGTGCTTCGCCAGTCATTTGAACCACCCTCTTGTGTGGTAATGTCACCAATAGTTGGACATCTTACTGATTTAACGCCAAGGAAAATATTGGAGATTACATCAGTGTTCTTTGTGCAGGTTTCTAAGCCTTAATAATGCTTGTGTTTAACATATTCTGTGATGGCAATCCAACTGAGGTTGGGTTTCTAACATTGTGGAATGGGACTGTCTCACATGGCTGTATGGAGACAAATCACAGGCCAGAAACTTCAATAGGAAGCTGTGTAGATCTAGAGAAATGAGAGATCTTTGCTAACACACTTGCATCCAGTCGGCAAACTTTTCTCTGTGATGAGTGGAAAATAGGGGCTCCAAGTATTTTGAATGAAAGCCATCTCTGTGTGGTTTTTAAGACTGCTGTCTCTCTCTGGGTTCAGCCTTTGAAATACAGTTAAGACCTTTGATGGAGGTTCTCTGCCAGCCTCATGGAAAGAGAGGAAAGACGTAAAAGAGAGAGAGGGGGAGATGAAGGCAGACACAGAAGCAGAGAGAGTTCTAGGGAGAGGAAAAGACAGAATATAAAACTTTGAATGTTTGCTGGATTTGGATGTTAACGCCTTGCGGGTTTCTCCACCTCCCTACAGCAACTGTATGCCGCCCAGCTTGCCAGCATGCAGGTCTCTCCTGGAGCCAAGATGCCTCCACTCCCCCAGCCCCTCAATGCTAGTGGGCCCATTTCTCCCTCCTCTCTGAAGAATGACAAGAGTTCCTCCAGCCCCATCACTCAAATCAAGGTACAACCCTTAACTCCATCAACCTGCCCACCCACCAGCTCAGGCCTTGAGTGGTACTTGACCTATCCTAGTCTAGTTGGTGTTATCTGAATAAAATAGCATCTATACTTTTCACAGATTCAATGTTACAGCCGGCCGGTGCTGAGCCCAGCCTTTAACAGGCCATCAATCTGTGGGGTTTTAACAAGGCCCTCTCTCTCTTAACCAGAACTCTGTGGACATGGTTGCTATGGCTATGGCTGCTCCAAGCCAGTAATTTGTGGAACACATGGCTTCAAAAAATTTTTTCACAATGAAAAGTTTTTTTCTTCTTTTTTGTGACTGAAATGGAATAAAACCATTACAAATGTGCTGCACAAATGCTGAAAAAAGTGAGGTAAAAAGTAGGATTGATGACTTTTTTTGGCTTGTAAACAAACCAAATGCAGGATGTGTGTTTTCTGCTGCTGTATGGCATGACTCCACGAGACCTCCATGCAGAGGAAAGGCCATATACATCATCCGCACTCACTAAGGCCATAATCACAAACATGCGCCCATTTGGAGTAGTTTAGTTTAATAATATCACAATGGAGAAAGACTATAAATCATGTCTTGAAGTGGTAAGAAGGTACTCTGGCTTCTCTTCACACACACCCACACCCACACCCACACACAATCATTCAGGTCTCCTGCCACCTGGGATTTCCGCTGAAGGATTGCCATCGTTCCGACTCAACAGTGTCATTTCATCACATATGATTCTCTATTTATCAAATTAGATGGGTGGAAGTTAGGCCAGTAGTAACACAACACTAATTCTTGTCAAAATATTACAAATATTGCCAAATATCACAAAATGAAGGACTTTAGATTAAATGAATTATACATAAATGGAAAGCAAACACATACTGGCATCCTCCCATCTGTATCCACAGTCCAATGGAATCAGACAGCCTTTAGTTTTGTTTGTCTGCTTTCAGCTTCACTGCATGACAAACTGTTATTGGCACAGCAATAACAAGGCCTTGGGGCAGTCTATGCTTGAGCCATATGTTTGGACAAGGAGACACTTGGGCTTTGAAAAAGACTGTTAACTACAGCATGCCCTAATCTGATTTAAAAGACTGCTGTATACACAGGGCGATTTATACTGTGCGGAGTGACGCATCTCTTCTGGGATGCGAATGTTTGAGTTGTTTCTATTCAGAATACATTGTATTTAAGCAAAGCCAGTGTGCATGTTGATTTTGGTGTGTCATAGCTTCTTCTAGTATATTTGTATACTTACGGTAATCAAATATTTAACTGTGGATTGGTGATATTTCAAATGATTCAATTCTGATTATATTTTAATTTAATTAAATATAACATTTATTTGAATATTTGTAAAACAATAAAAAGATTAAGTCGGTTTCTTTTAAACAACATCTTTGCACGGTTTGTCAGTAATAACTCATAAAGGTTACTTTGGTTTTATGTGCATTAATCCTCCTGTTAAGAGTTTTTGACCATTTTAAGCAAAGTTGCAAGCTGTAAAATACCTCGCCTGTGCTGTCCATTGTTTATCTGCAGATAGATAAAATATGTTTGGTCCCTGTAGACAAGCTGCTGAGGGTGGCACCTTGGAGAATAATGCTCTTCATCTCACAACAGTAACTGCTCTATAGGCTACAACCTGCACAGATAAAGCACTAAACACATGCATCCTCCTCTGACCTCATCTCAGAACTACACTATTCAGGGTATCAAAGCACATTATAAAACCAAGTATGCACAAATGAGGAATGAAATTAGAAAACAAGTTAATGAAGTAGATAATGTAAGTCGACATCTGATGAATGGAACAGCTGTCTTTGATCACTGGCACCGCCGTTATCTGGTCATTATTTATTCTTCGAACCAGAGTGCAGACAGAGAGCAGGGAGGAGGAGAGGGAGAACAGATGAAGATGTACAGAGAGACAGAATCTGCTTTAATTAGTGTGAACAAAGGCGCTGGGCAACTGTGAGAAAGATCGCAGTGGCACAGCTCCTGAGGTGGGATGGATGAGGAGGAGAGGAGAGGAGAGGAGAGGAGAGGAGAGGAGAGGAGAGGAAAGGAGAGGAGAGGAGAGGAGAGGAAAGGAGAACCAGGGAGGAGGTGTGGGTCAAGACAGGGATCCTATAATTAACCAGGAACAGAGGAGAGCTGTGCTGTCTGGGAATCCTGAACACCCCCAAAAATGGAGGAGAGGGAGGGGGCTGAATATTCACATCTGTCTTCTCTCACACTCCTCTCTCTGCTTCTGTAGGAGGA
The DNA here is from genome assembly GCF_042242105.1 of Pempheris klunzingeri. Lineage (NCBI taxonomy): Eukaryota > Metazoa > Chordata > Actinopteri > Acropomatiformes > Pempheridae > Pempheris > Pempheris klunzingeri. Next base: position 13,928,105 of record NC_092012.1, read on the forward strand.
GGGAACGCAGCCGCTCAACCTGTCTGCTCGGCCAAAGACGACAGATATGATCAAATCCCCCACATCCCCGACACAGAACCTGTTCCTCGGCAGTAAAAGCAGCGCAAACAGTCTCATAAGCAAGGGTGGTATCCCCAGCCCACTCGGAGGAAGCCTGAGCCGGGGCTCATCTTTGGGTAAGACCTCAGAGTGTCTCCACTTCACCAACAACATCACAAACATTCACACAGATTTACTCTGTTCAAACACACATTTACAGTACGCGCTCAGATCCACATTGGAGACCACATTGTAATGTTTTATTGCTGTTTTGGTATTTGATATCTCATAAATAAATGTCTCTCTCAGGATGTTGTGTGAAGCTGTTTCTCTTTTTTGGCCATGTGTGTTCTAGCGGACTAATTTTGCTGTCCAAACTCCCCACTACGTGTGTGTATAGATATTCTGTCCAGCCTAAACTCTACCGCGTTATTCGGGGACCAGGACACAGTGTTGAAGGCCATCCAGGAGGCTCGGAAAATGAGGGAGCAGATCCAGAGGGAACAGCTGCAACATCACCAGCAGGGCATGGAGGCAAAGCTGTCCTCCCTGGCTTCAGTGGGCCTTAACAACTGCAGAGCTGACAAGGTAAGGACTACCATCATACTATCTCTGTTTTATCCCTGATACAGGTTCTTCTCTATTACAAGCTTTTTCCATGAAGCAAAAAACAAGCAGTTGACCACATAGAGTGTTCGGGTCTCTCTGTCAGTAGTGGAGGAAAGAAACTATGAAAGAAAGTAGAACACGGTGATTTTTTATATAGCAGTAATTCTTAAGACTTTCTTTAATCCATGTCCAGGGTGGTCGTATTGATAAGAGCTGGCATAGTTCGCTGTGTACATGTGTGTTTACTCAAATTAGTACGAATATGTTTGTGTGTGTGTGTTTAGAGGGTTTGGTGTTGTTGATGTTGGTGTGAGGGCCGTGACAGGCCATGGCGGTGCCCAGTGTGGGTTAAGAAGACTCTGAAGTCTCTGCCCAATTAAAGCAGACTTGCAACCCTCTCCGTCCCCTGACATGGGATGGGGCTGCTTTGTACCAGGAGCACACACTCCCAGGGATTCCCTTTAAAAATATCTTCAATCGATGAGTCAATCAAGGAGAGAAAAAAGCTGTCCTCCTCTCTTCAGCTTGATGCCATGTTGCCAGTTGGCTGTGAGGAGCAGGCAGGAACTGGGAGCGATGCTCATTAATATTTCAGCACCTGACACTTTCAACCAACAGCCTCAACTAGGTCAATGTATATGTAAAAAAGTCAATGAATATCTATTTTGATTTCCCTCTAATTTGGTGTTTGGAAGAGATCACTGTCTATGCAGGTGGCAATCAACTATGCTCTTACTGAAGTGAAGCAAATAAATTGGTGCAGCCCACAGAGAGGACAGAGACAGAGCTTCCCCTTTAGGCCTTACTAACCTGAACAAAAAAGAATCCATCCATAGTTTTATTTTTCTCCTAGAACAGTTCTCACAAAGGTACCATGTGACAATGTCTCCCAGATTTCAACTGGCAAACAGCCATTATTTTGCACAAAATTGAATTGTAAGCTTTGTTTTACTTTGTTTAGTTACAGCAGAGCATGTGAAGCTTTTAGCAAAAGTATGCAAGCACCCTTTTTTCAGTCTCAGTCACACGAGCTGGTACAGCTGGCTTCCTGTCTCCCAACTAAGGTGAGGCTGTGGTCAACCAAGCAGCCGAATGTGCCATGACATGAAAGCAGCAACTGAACAATGCCCGTGAAGAGCCATTTTCAACAGGCGGCACACACCTACAGCTACATTGTCCTTAGCAGGTAGAGCTTAACGCCTTTTATGCTCCCTGCTTAGTCTTTTGTAGGATTTAGTTTTTGGACTTGTCTGTTCAACCCATGTTACGGCAATCATCTCAGACGAGGAGAATGCTCTTTCTCTTTATTGTTGTTTCTCCTCTTTTTCTAAAGAATTCTTCAGCTTGAAATAGTCGGTCACTCCTCACCTGTAATCTACCTTTTTGTCTGAGTTTGCCACCTAAGGAGAGAGAGTGTGTTTTTAAGAAAGAAAGAAAGACAGAAAAGAGAGAGAGAGAGAGAGAGAGAGACTGACTGTCTGTTGGAGGAACAGGATAAGTGAATGTGAAATAATGATAAAAGCCCCATAATTTTAAATACTATTTGAGAAACAGCAATAGGATCATAGTATTGACAACACAAAAATGAAATACTTAATAACAATTAGAGTAAGCTCAGGTGGAAAATGTGCACACATGCCTGCATGTTTCTTGCATAGACATCTAATATCAATAATTGAAAGCACCACCTCAGGTAATGTGCATCTGTTTTCATTCATTTCAACACCATTTATTGTCTTGTTGAATGACACCTCAACCGAGCTAGTGCTCGACTCTCTGGCTCGTGCAAATCATAGTGAGATATTGTCACCTCTTAGTTTCAGTGACACTGGCCCTATTAGGATGGTGTGAAATGAGAGGCACGCTTTATCAAGTCAGCTAAAAGAATTGCCCGATCATCTTCATCCTTTGGCTGCAATAAAGAACAGTGGGTTGTAATTCAGCGGTGAAATGAGAGGGAAGGAGAGGGAGTCTTTTGCTGATACAAGCCAACTAACTAGAAAGGTTTGAATGCCCCAGATAAAAGCTTTCACTTTGGTCAGTTTCAGAATATTAATATTTCACGAAAGCACCACACCTGACATAAATATGGTGTGGTCTTTAATAGCTCCCCTCCCAGTCTCTTGTTTGGAAGTTTATCATAGTGAGAGCTTACATGAGGAATATTCTGGAAAGGTAACATAAAGGGGATTAAGGAGAGGTTAAGATCATCCAGTGTGGCTGTTAGAAGGGATATTAAATATTGATTTATCCCACTGTAATGACCGGCCAGAGGAGTGGGTCTAAGTGCTGCTTACAGATGGATCAATTCATCTTTTCATACAAAGTGTGTCTGAACAGTACAATGCATTCCTCTGTAACCTTTATCACCAGGACACTCTCGCTCTCCTTCTCCCTCTCTCTCCCCCTCTCTTTCTCTCTCTCTCTCTCTCCCTCATTGCCTGGCTATTGACCTAGGAGAACACGGTGTAGACCAGACTCTCTGTTCAACAGTATACAAGCCTTTAACCTGAGGACATGTAAAATATTCATGCTTTACAGGAACGGATTTTCTTGCTTGTCTTTTTATTTGTCTGTTTCTACTATATCCCATCAGTACAATAAAACCTTTTACAACCCTTCTACAATTTACCTTTTTGAAATATTTATCTAAAGGTATTATTGTCTGCAGAGGGCAATTACTTTGTTCCATTATTTACCGTTTCTTCCTCACCCAGTGGAAGCTTTTACCTAGAATGCGCCAGCATGCCTACAGTCAAATACAGTACATATGAATCCATTTGTAACCATTTGAATTGTTTCCCTCTATTATGCACTGTAGCTATATCTGGACATGCTGTTTTTCAGGGTCACGGGTGAATAAATATCAAGTATCTGTATCTGTGTGTTTTCACTCAGATGGTCCATGCAGACACTCAACCATGTTAGCATCTTGTCATCGACATTTATGGCCTTCTGAAATATATGGCCAGGAGATCAGAGATGTAGTATTTCCTGGTAATAAATATTCGCTGGCTCAGCTATTTTCAGAGAAATTTAAACAATGTACTGTACAATTGTTCAAAAACCTAAAAGTAAAAATTAACTAACTTAGGAAAAAAATGTTGCCCCTTAGCCCCTGTCACCCAATGGTCGTGTACATCTTGTACAAGTTTTACTGTAAATGTTGCCAGCCATAATAAGCAGCAAAAGTCAGAGTTAATATTAAACAGCTCAGTCCTTTATCTATCTGATCAATACAGAATTGGTCAGGTGTAGCCAGAACACAAAATAGATGCCACTAGACCTTGTTGGAGACATTAATATTATACTTGTCTGTAAACTCCAAGTCGCTTATAAATGAGTACCTTAATTCCTTTTATTCAGAAACTGCAGTCAAATAGCAGAGCGTTGATAGAATTTTATACTACTGCCTCTGTGACAAAAGGAGGTGCAAAAAGTGGTTTCACATAATATTTCAAACTTCCAGCCTTCATCTGTCCTGAACATGTATTACGAAGCAACTGACTGAGGTGGTTTCCTGTGTGACTGGTCTGAAAGCACACCAAGCAGAGAAAAAGAGATAAGTCTTATCCCATTTTGTGCCACTGATAGACAGTCCATCTGGCCCAAATCTGCAGTTTATTGTCCCCAGGCCATTAGCCAAGCCTTGTTGAACTCTGTAGGTATGACAGATTTCTACACTGATGCATCAGTTTCTCCTACTTTAGTTCCGACACACTTTATATGTGATGCCCTGGAGGTTATGTGAGATAAAATATATTCTTCTGCTGACATGTCCCTAACTGGAATCAAAAGGTGAAAGGCCAGTGTATTAACCTATTGAACTGCCCTTTTCTGCCCTGCAACACCTCCTATCCTCAGTATTGATGACTACAATTGTCCATTTCCCATGTCCCAAAGCTCAGCCTGTAAATATTCAAATGGAGCTTACACTGGTGCTCCACAAAATCCAGACTCCTAACCTATTGGTTATAATGGTTACACTGTTCCCTCCTGTGAGCATGTGTGTGATTTTGTGTTTGTGCGTGCATACATGTGCATGCACGTGTGTGTGTGTATGTGATGCCAGGGTTCTATTCAGGCAAAGCCTTCACAAAGACTTTGAATATAATCTTGTCTGGTCTGCAGCCCTGGAAGCAATTTTCTGCTCCTTTTCGACTGCTGTCTTGGAAATTGCAAACCAAGGCGTTTTGGCTGCAATGTAAATCCTTGGCATACAAGGGTTTGCCCATCCAAATTAGATTATGCTCAGCTCCCAGACACTGGCTGTAGCCAGCAAGTGCTATTGTGAAGATTGCTTACATTAATGCTTTGTCCAATTGTTCATGTTTGCCAAAAGAATAAAAATAATGTATGACTTTGGATAATATGTGCCTGTGCTGTGTGTGTGTGTGTGTGTGTGTGTCTGCAGGCTGCTTTCCCAGGTCAGGTCTTTTGCTCTGTCCGCCTCTTCCCCAGAAAGACATCAACACTGCATCTTGGTTGGGCCATTTGGCTGTGGTGGCTCCATTATTTTCTGCAGTTGTCATTTTACATGGTGAATTTCTGGCCTGCAGCAGTTGCTCAGAAATGCTGCTGGCCCCCGTGGCTAAGACCTGTGATACCACACTCACCACAAGGCACATTCAACAAAGGATGAGGAAAGAATAGGCCACAAAGGACCATTTATAGTCTATGGTATTGTTGCAGTAGACACATAATGGCTCCAGTGTCCAACAAGTCTTGAGGTTTTGTCCATATGTGAAAGAGGTTTGCAGCAGTTTCTAATATCCTGCTGTTTGCAACCTGGAGTGTTTGATAAGGCACTAGATTTCAGCCCAACTTAACATTCCCTGGAGGACCCACTGAACAGTTCTGGATCATTGAGGACTGGAAACCCGTAAAAGTACATGATGTCAACACAAACTATTTCAGCAGTGAAGTGGAGAAGAACATAACACAACACTGTGTCAGGAATCTTTCACAGCGCTGAGAAGATTCTATATTACACACTCCTAAAAGTATGAAACATCCAAGTGTTATTGAAAACAACACACATTTGCCATATTTTGCGTTTCACAAAATATGTGTAACGTATTAGAAATGATCACACAATGTCCCAAAGTAGACACGGAGATGTAGACTAAAAGCACATTTTAATTCGACACTGAAGGGTCACATTTTGTGGGTTTGACTCGTGTTCCCTCCCAACAAAAAATAACTCCCCTTGAATAATGATAGCATATTCTTTTATTAAAAACAAACAATAAACATTAAACTGGCACAAAGCCCAGATTAAGGTTACCTCACCATTTTTTTAACATAGTTTGGGCTCCTTAATTTAATTAAAGGCCTTGCCTCCCTCTGTTTTAAACAAATGAGGTGATGCCCTGGCAGTACAAATGGGACTGGAATAGCTGGCCATCTCTGCGCTGTGTGATGTCGAGGATACTATAGCACAGATGCCAGTCTTTTGTGGCTGCTACTGTTGACTCTGCTGCTGCCTGCATTAGCCTTAGCAAAGGGAGAGCTCTGGGTATAAAGACAGCAACAGTCTGCATGAAAGGAACTGTGGGTTTACCGCATGGCTGGATGTACTTAACATTTAAATGGTTCAAAACTAGCAAAAACTACTGGAAAGCTGTAGACTTATATATAACATTGCAACTGTTTACAATAAAAATACAAAACAGATGAGGCGCTGAAGCCATGTTAAAGTGCAGTCTTTGTCTCCAAGAGGGCTGGAACAGATTGGTGGGGGGGGTTTAGTGTGAGACCCTTAGAGAGAAGACTCTGAGGGCCACAGACCACACTGATGACTGACACTTGATACACAAAGCCTTGTATTGTGGTCAGAGAGCCATTGCCTTCAACTTGCCACATACCAGGTGTGTGATATAACCAGAGCCAGTTCAGCACATTATCAAACATAAGTGGCTGTTTAGGGTCCTGCAGCTGCTAAAGGTTCCAATCATGATCAATTTTAACCATATGCAATCATATACTTTCCACTGTGAAGGAGACGGGGAGGGGATTTTACCAATAGTTTGGAGATCTTGGATAGTGAAGCAGTCACTGATGTGAAATTTCACAGAAAAAGGCTAAACATGCAATTTATTGGGTATACAGTACATACGTGTATGGCCAAAAAATAACCAGACTATTATATGACTGTAAATTGGCAACTGGTAATTTCTGGAAGGAATTAAATGTCATGCCTGCCAGCTGCTTGAAAAAAAAAGGAAGCAATTTTCTCTTTAAATAATCATTCTGATGTCAAAATGTTTTGGCGAGAAAATATGCCAACTTAATCTGTGCTTGGATCATCTGGTTTACCTTATTCCTTTTTCAACACGGAGGTACATTATTTTCTTCTCAAAATCGACTAAAAAGCATAATTGGTTAACTAATACCAATTATGACAAGTAATTATCATTCATTTATGTATTAAATGATACATTAGAATAGAACAAAATAAACTTAAGTAGGTTTTGGACCTAGCCCAAAGTCTAGTAATATGGAATACAACAAGACCTGCTTTGTGTACTTTGATCGAGGTATTAACAACAGTGGAAGTGAGGAGAAGCATGTCCAAACCTCTCTCTCCAAGACTGGTGCAGTTAAACCTCTCTTCGCCTTGGCAATATTTCATTAAATCAACAGCATAGTCACTACCAAACACCATGCGTTGTGTTGTTTTAATTAGTGTATCAATTTCTTATGATTAATGAAAGCTTTAAAACCATTTAGACAATTTTATTTCACATCTAAAACTGACTCAAGAAGACATCTCTAAAAAATAAAAATAAAACCTGCACGCCGTCCTTCACCACAGTCTACCTTATTCCTCTGTTTATTTTTCTTTCATCTGTATTTGAACAATCTGAGGGCATATGGTTTTGCCTATAGCCTAGAGCTATTTACAAAGGAGAGAGTGAAGGAGTGTCAGGATTGGCAATCTGTTGCCTAAATATAGGGCAGGAGTAGGCACAATGCATAGGGCTGTCCGCCACCCGCCTCTGCCCAGAAATACACCCTGTGGGCAGAGCAGCAGGCCTCCAGCACATGTTCTGTGGCCGGCCAGATTAAAGCTCTCTTTACAACATTGACAAGGGCCCTTTTGGGTTTCCTCGCCCAAGAAGTTGCACAGACTTTGCTATCTATCTATCCTCTTTTTTACTTCTCTGTCTTCCTCAGTAACTCATGACTTCATTGGAGTGGTTCATGACTTCACGGGGCAGCCATGTGCAACTGAACAAAGAGCATCCGTTACCAAACTTTAAAAGACAAAAGACTACACAGGCAGGGCAGATGAGATTATTGTGGGTGGCAGTTTTCCACTACAGTCAGAGCGCATTGCTATAATTTTAGTTGTGGGGTGGAGAGCTACATGCTGAAGTCATTTGAGGGAGGGACCGCTTGCTTGCCAGCAGTCGTGGTCAGAACAGGAGGGGAATAATGTGTACTGTTACATCTTTTGTTTCCTGTCTCTTTATCTTCACGTCGTCACAGCAGCGTTCATTTTCTGTATATTTTTGTGTTGAAAGTCTTTTATCATTCCCTTGCACCACACATTATAAATACCTTTTTATATCAGCCATATACTACTCCCTCTCCTTTCCTGGCAGGATGGCCAGCCTCTCTAGATACTGCATGTCCTTTGCTACTTCTCTGTGTCAGAGTGATCAGTAAAAATTTAATGACACTATAAAATAATAAAAGTGCCATTAATTTATCACAGCACTTGATGCGTGGGCAGTATAGAAGCATTAGTTCACTGAATATTTTCAAGCCTTAAAACAAAACCCTGGTGCTGTGCAGATAATTTATGGCCCTAATTTCAACTATAATTCTAATTCACAGATATAAATTACCAAACCTATAACTAATAAGTATATTAAGCTCAGTATATAAAATTTTATGAAAATTTGTAGTACCAAATTGCAAAGATAGTCTGAATTTAATTAGCATAGCTAACACAAGGAAGTGCGAGCAACTACCCCTTTATATCAAATGTAAAATGCTGGCTCATACAAAGTATGTTTGTTTTCTATATAACCACCATGAAAAAAACCATGTGATCCTTTTTATGTCAAATGAAGTGAAGTTCACAAAGAATCCTCCAATAAGAGCCTCATTCAGCCTTTCCCCAAGCTATCTAATGTGCTGATGTTCACTAATCATATGACTTTGTGCGGTGGAGAAAGAAGTTCAACACCAAGCTTGTTATTAATTAAATTCATTGATGGATGGCCCCTGTTCTGTCTCCTTCTCAGCGCAACATGATGCTTAATGATCATGAGTTTATAAAAGGACTTGATTGATCAGGAGGGACCAGCGAAGCGCAGAAGAGGGACGAGATGACTACTTTATTACAGACGTACAGTACCCATGAACGCTGTGTCTTCCTAGTGGACTGTCCAAGCAGCGTCTGAAGCAGCACCATTGCCCATCCAGATAATCACACATCAGTCACTTTGTCATTGGGCTGCTAGCTTCTTTCATTAAGAGCAATAATGTGTTTGGGTGATGAATACGGCTCTGTGAGCGCGTGCATGCTCGCGTACGTGTTGCTTAACGCAGAATGTGACACTGAGAAAGGCACCATACTCCATCTTCTCTTTACAAAGTGTCCTCTTGCCCAGCAGGGACCAACACATATGTCATAATTAGAAAACACTTAAGTAAGCAAAGGGCTGTCAGATAGACAGGCTCTAATCACTGGCCATAAGCAGGTAGTGGTTAATTGTATATCAGAATCACTCAGCTGGCCATAAATAATGACTGCTCCTTCAAGTATGATGGTAAATTGCAGTGCTCTTTCTGTCTCAAGCAGTCCTTTCTTTTGAGGAATAGTTCTTGAATAAATAAAAGCATGGGGAAAATCAAAATACTGTGAAAGGCCTCAAATGGACTTGAACTGTCTTCATCATTCATCTTGTCATCTTTTTTTTTTTTTTCAAACCTCAAGAAAAACTATTATACAAAAGGAAAAATATATTAGACATATCTATTTTTCAAAAATGTGCTGTAATTACTGGTGCCTATTGTTGCCAGCGTTTTATTTGTCAGGTAAAGAAAAGAAAAATAAATTCATCTGTAAAAGTAAATATTTTCACTTACAACAGTTAGGGCTGCTTAATTTTTTAACACCTTCTCATATTAGTGGAAGAAAAACTTCCCTGTGGGGGAAAAGTGAAAAAACAACAAAATGCTGCCAAGCACTACAAAGAAGGGGCTAAAAGATTAATGTGTGTGCTGGTGTCGGTGTGTGTGGCAGGGGAGCTGTTAGTATTGTGTTGGGACTTTACCTGAGAATCTGCTCAGACTGCATGTGATAGGCATGTTGAGAAAAGAAAGAGACAGAGGTCAATGCAGACAGTACATCTTTGGCAGAGATTGAATGGTCACCCTGGGAGTAAAACAAATGCTTTTTTTTTCTGAATGGTGGCAACATGCCTGCTTTTAGTGTCATCCAGGCGAAACCTAGGGGGGAGAGATTATTTGTATCATGCAGAGTCAAAGTGTCCATCTCCTAGTTGAGTCTTTAGAGAGGAAGACAGCCCTTTGCTAATGCCCTGTGTATTCACTGAGGAAGTAGGTCATTCAACAATGGAGCCAGCAGCAGTCGGCACTCTCCCCTTGCATAATACATTAAGTGTAATGTGCAGCAACTATTCAGAGGCCCCCCGAAAGCTGTTATTTTATTCTGTAAATGCACACGGACATGACATTTAATATTGTCACGGAGCGCTGAATGACAGGGTTTCATTGTGCGTCAAGTACAACATGATGCCAAGTTTAATCTGAGCACAAAGCGACATGACAAACGGGAAAACACGGTGTGTTCTCCAAAGCATGAACTCTGAATAAATGATGGGCGCTGAGCTCTGGGCGCTGTAGACTGGAAGGGAGGATGTAAGGAGAAGATTACAGAGGAAAATCTGAGCACTGCAAAGAGGGCCACGGCCCCATTGTGTGCTTCGGATCACAAAGTATCCTTCTGTAAATCTATTTACAGCACCCCTGGCCCTCACTGTCTCTCTGCCTCCTGTCATCCATTATAGCAGCTGCTGAATAGAGAGATGAGAGAGGAAAAAGCTACATCTAGCTCATGTCAAAAGAGCAGCTCTTCAAAAGAACCTCCATTTATCAAAGACACTTTTTTTTCTTTTCAAAATTTCAGATTCCTGATGGGGTTATTTTTACAATTCTATCACTGTAAAGACGTGTGTATGTGCTTGTTCGTGTACCTGACTGTTTGTATTTCCCTGTAGGAAAGGGGGCACTTTGAGGGCATCGGGCACCACCTTGGCAAGTTGGGTGAGGAAGGAAAGATCGGCCACAGAGTTATTGACCTCACCAGGCCAGAGGATCTAGATGGTAAGATCATTTTTGACTTTTTTGTTCTTTTATCACACATATTTGGAATTGACTGCAAGTACATCAGATGACTTTCCTTTCTGTGTCCTTATAATGCATGCACAGATTCACTAAAAGTTACAGTGAATTCTCTACTTAAGAGTTAACAATGTTGAGTGGGTTCCTTATACACTCTAGACTAATTCTATACTTTGGAAGCAAATGGGGTCGTGATGGCTGATGAAGTCTGCTACTGCGTGTAGCTATGCGTCTCAGTTTCAGCGAGGTTTGGAAGGGTGTGTGCAAAAATGTGTGCGTGTGTGAAAGGGAGATGTGGGGGTTGGGGTGAATGCCGTTTGAAATGAGCCATGGCTCTGAGGTTTTCACAGGTAGGTGAGCAGAGGACAAGGGTGCCTGAGGACAAAGCTGGCTTTTTTCCAAGCTCGGCTCCTGTTGCTGTTGTGCTTGTTTGAGGTCCTGGGCACAGGGGTGTAAATTCGGGTTGCACCACTATGACAAAGCGTCATCTCCCTTTGTGGCACTGGCTCCTACACAGGAGCAACGACTACCTCAGTGCACCACTGTGTGTCCGACATAAATATTTGTGGCAGTTTCCATGGCACTTCAGAGCCAGAGCAAAGAGGAAAATGGTTCTGACTCATCTTTGATGCCTCAAAGAGTCTCGGGCAGAGGGATAGATATTTCTCAGGACAATGTAACCCATCAACATCTTTTAATAGCATCTTAGACACATTTCCCATAATTTTTTAGAAAGAAATGCTCTTGCATAATTGGTTCACATAGACTTCTACAAAAATATGTTTTTCACTTCCCATAAAAAAAAAAGTGTTTACCAACTGCAAAGCAAATGTCTTATTTTGATCATGTCTAGTTTCACATCACACCCAATCGTAAGGATGAGAATTAGAAGTGCATTTAGTGGATTCATTGACATGTTTCCCATGTGAGCCACAGCAGCAGATCCCATCCCACCCGTCTGACTCCTCGGACAGATGTGCTTCCAGTGCTCATTCTCACAGCGGGAACCTTCCCTCTGTGGCTACTGTGGAGTCGGGACCGAAACAGAGCGCACACCAGGGCAGTTGTGTCCTTTTAAGTCCTGCACAGGGCCGAGGGAAAGGCTTGCGCCAGACGCCTCACATCAGTGTTCCCAGCGGGCTATGGATTAGGAGCAAGCAGAGGTTAGAGGAGAGGAGAGGTCCTCTTCCCAGGGGGAAATGGCTGGGAGCCAAGACAGTACACATAACCGAAAGCACACAGTTACCATTTCATCTCTTCCACCACAAATATATCTGTCTGTCTCTTTCAGCTTCACCAACAGCAAAACACATACGGTTGAACGATGTGAAGCAGGGTTTTATGATGTGAACCACAAAGTGGTTCTCCTCTGAGAACTTGTTTACTTTTGAAACCCTTGTTTTGAGGATTTTCTACTCCCTGAAGCAATCAAAGCTCGACTCCCCAGCCTACCTTGATATATAGAAATAAACAGTATTCTAATTGCAGTCTATTTGTGCTCTGTTAAATAACTTAAAAGTCGTGCTCTACAGGTCAAAGATCGTGCAGGCGTCAGGGTTAAAACCAGGTTAAAGTTTGTTTTACTGTGAAGTAAAACAAACTTTAAAACAATATTAAATTTGTTTAAATATAAAGATTCAATTTCCACATGTAGTTAGTCATTTTTTCTTGTGTTTACCTTTCAACCATACAAAGGCCCAGTTCGAATCCAGACATCTGAATGCCTTTTTACCTGCAAATTTCCAAATCAGTGCTCCCCAAATACTTCTGAAATATTTGAAAGCCATAAATGTAATTCATTTCAGGGACCATTTTAGTGCAAAAGGGGGGGAGGGGAATTTAATTTGGAATCTCCTCTGCATTTCATCACATTTTTCCTCAACTAGTTCATAACACACTGCATATACTTCGGTTGTTTCCTGAAAAGGAAAATTACTGGGCGTACCTCCCAACCCTTACATGGGGTGTGAAAGGCCCTTGGTGTGTAGCAGGTTTCCCTCCAGAACAGAGCAGCCACATAGAGCAGGCCCAGTGTACAGCGGACTTCTGTCATCATAGCAGTTCACAGAAAGCTTTAGGTTGCTTAAGCTAATATTTGCAAAGCATGCAGCAACCAAAGTCCTAACGACTTGGAAAAAGTGGCATAGGAATGGAAATAGATAGGACTTCCTTCATTTTACAAAGCCACGAGCCACACGCTTGAACCCACTGCAAATTCATTAGGTCTTTTTGGGCTCTGATGAAAACATTAGCAAATACCACAAAGGTCTCAGCCCAGCCAGGCCCTTTGTTCATTCACACATGGCAGTATGGAGTTGCTGTGTAGCTGAGGTTGTGTGTTTGTCTAAACCGGCCCCATCACTGAGGGTCCGCAGAGAACAAAGAGGTTGTTGAGAGATGTGTGGAGGCAGGAAACAGAATTAATCTAAAACGCCCAGTGTGATAATATCAACCACAGAGTGAGAAAAGATGAGGCTTTAGCCAAGCAGTGTCTAACAAAGTCCTCATGGAATAGGATGAGAGAACAGTAGTGTTGCATTGTTGTTACAGATCATTGGCGATGGGTTTTTTACATCGGTAGCTCAGAGCTGTTATGAACTTTTATATGAACTGATTGTTTGAAGAGGCCTTTGTTGTTGTTTTTCTTCCACTGTGAGGCCGTGGGAATCAGGCTCTGCTGAGGAGTTTTCTTAGAAGAAAGCTTAGATGAGGACGTTCAGGCATAATAATTTATCAAGTCACAACAACAATAGCAGAATAGGTCAATATGATCATAAGAAAGTTCCGGTCTGAAGTTGGCAAATTCAAATTTACCCCCAATATCGCACATTTCTGTGAGTTTCTGTGCAAAGCCGGGATGCTGGGAAGCTGGGGTGAAAGATTAGACTCCGCATTTTAGCCGAATATGAGACTGGATTGAGAAGACAAAAGTAAAAGCCATAGCCTGCATGTTCAAACAGGTTGGCTGCTTGTTCCCAAGTTCCCATGTGTGTACACTCACACACTAACACACACACACACACACAGACACACACAAGTGCTCCAGAAAAAAAAAAGAAAAAAAGGGATTGACATGTCATAATAGGGCTTATATCACTTGTAATTTGTAATGGTTTAATTAACATGCTATGAGCTCAGGGCAGAGCAGGGCCACTGGGCACTGTGTCCTGTCTGTCCATACACATTAATCTAGCCTGATCCTGCTCTGAGGGAGAGGCTCTATTGTCAGCAGTAAATGCCTTCAGTCAGAGGTGTTAGATTTGATCCCAACAGGGAGGGCTTGGCAGGTTTGCGTGATTGTTGCCTGCTCACTGAGGCTCATCCTCTTGAGCGGATTCCTGGGTGACATTATGTGTCTGCCCGCAGAACAAAGATGAGTAAGGAGGAGAAAAGGGGGGAGGAGAGGGGATGGCTGGGGCAGTGCTACCCTCTGGCTTGGTACATGGTCGAGTCTGAGCCTGTAGCTCACAGGTGTGATAGGCTTTTGGGCTTCACTAAATTCTCTCCCTTTTTCTCTCCCTTTTTTTCTGCTCCATTCTTATCCACTCTCCCTTTTCCATATTTTTATATGCCCCCCACCCCCCCACGCCTCTCATTCACACACACAATCACTCTTTCTCACTGTAATTCATGCTGCTCATCTGCAATGTTTCCAGGGGAGACAAATTAAAAGGGGAATCTCATATCGCTCTGTCACACTTGAGCTGCGGGCCTCATGAATCACAATAAATTCTATTAAGCAGCACTCCCTCTGTTTCGCTCCCTCCCCAGCTACCACCCAGGGGGCCTGCCCCTGTCACCGCTAAACATCTGTGTTTATTTACACAATCACACACCTAACTAACTGATTCCTAAATGTCCTGCACCTCCAGGAAAAAAATAGTTAATGCTCATTTGCAAAGTGTCAGAGCAGTGTCATGATTCCCAATGAAAAGACAGAAACAATGTTGCAGTAAATTGCATGTTGCAGTTTCTGGGGATTTGCTGAGACCGGCTGCTAATGTGTGGGCTGCCTCTGATTAAGTCATATACAGTATATTACAGGGGCTGAATACACAGCCAAACTCATCTACCCCTGACACCTCACACGCTTTTGTATTACAGAAAGTCACTCTTCCAACTGTACTGTAATTAGTTTGCAGTGAAGACTTCAATATTATTTCAGGTCAAAGGTCAAACTCTGTGTTAGGCTGCTGATTGCCCAGAGGCAGCCTTAAATCTGAGTCAGCTTGATGCCTTCCTTCTTTACAAATCCAGGGCCACAGCTCCTGCCACAGCTCCTGCCTCAGTACGGGTGAGGATGATGTAACACTTGATCATTTCAAGTGCTTTCTGTAGCATCAGACAGAGCAGACAGGCACTTTTCTATGTGCCATCATGTGAGCAAAAAACCATGCTTCATCTGGCTTCCCTCCAATGAACCAAGTCACGTGGCTGGTTTCCTGGCTAACTATGGATGTGGCACTAGCTGATGGCAGGCAGTTGTTTTGTCCCCCACCCTGTAAGAAGCTCACCTCTGCCCGTATGCATGCACACCAGTATATAAATTGCTGAATCAGTGTCAGTGATAGAGTAATGGCACGGGAGGCATCGTAAATTACAGCAAGCGATCCCAGGGCGCAGACACTGGCTGTCGTGTCTGAGTGAGCGCTGCGCTCCTGAGCTAATGAATACCTTCATCTGGCCCCGGCAGTCAGCAGATTGCCCCGCGTTGATGGATACTGTCAGCCCTCCGCCACACAACATTTCATTGCACAATAAACATGGTTGTCAAAACCAAACAAAGTGAAATCAATTCATCCTGTACAGTGAGTGCATGCTAAATGAAATTAACGTACTGTGGGGTTCGGTGGCAGCAAAGGTAGTGTATTATTTCTGAATCCATGATGGCTTTGGGGCCTACAGCCCCCTGGAGGAAAAAGCAAACACACACACACACAAGAGATGGTGTTCGGAGAGTTGGAAAGTGTTATTGAAAATGACACAAAACACCTCTTTAACATTTTGATTTGGTATTGTGTGTTTGTATGTGTATATTTCTATGAATACTATTTGGTGAATAAGTCATACTTCATATTTGATTGAATGACACAAGATTATGTCAATCTCGTGATTAATTATAGTAATAACTAAAGGGCATACATTGATTTTAACCTCTATTTTATAGAAATTAACATCAAAAGAAGGTTTCCTTCTTACCCAGATTAAGACTAGGCACTGTGGATCCTAAATGTGGATGTTTGACTGTTAAACACAAAATGGTGAGAATTGATTTGTGGGGCCTTTGTGCTGTGCCGTTGGGCAGCTGGACCTCAGACATTCTCTGTGAGCATTTAACAACCACCAAAAATTCATCTCTATTATACTGGAGGTGGCTGTGTGCTCCTTCAGTACAGCATATGTGTGACTACATGTATAGCCTGTTCACTTCTCGTGTCCTATAACATTTGTGAAGAGATGACATGCTTTTCCAAAGTGAAGACACTCAAAGTCTTGAGGCTGAAAATGGTGCAGCAGCATCTTCAGTGATTAGAGCAGAATTAGGTTTCTGTGGATTTGGAATTAATGTCTCTGCACAGCCCTCCATTACTCATTAAGAGTTTGATTTTGTTTATCAACTGAAATAATAATAGAAATCAAACCCCAGGTAACGTGTGCCAAGGCTGCTAGTGGAATGGTCTAATGAGAAGGCTTCACATGTGGATGATGAAATATGCATGAGTCATCCCAAGCTTTCTTTTCCAGATTTGAGATCATTAAAGATGTATCGTAGCATATGGAAGGCTTTTTTTGTCTTATTTTTCAAGCCTTGTTTATCAACATGTTTTTGTTTGTTTAAATATTCATACTGCTTTTATTTAATTCTTTCACATCTTACATATAAAAGGAAGCAAATGCGCATGCAAACAGAAATCATTATCAGTCTGATGTACAGTTTAATACTGAGAGAAACTCTCTTATGCTGATTGTGAATGCCCTGATTGAGAAACAGCACTTTGCAGAATCGGCACAGTCTCTCATCGCAGATGTGTGCCCGGTTTATTTGTGTGTGTGTGTGTGTGTGTGCTTGAAGCAGAGAGAGAAACAGAGCAAGAAAGAAGAAGGGAGGAAAAAAAGTAAACCAGGGGAATGGTGTGCCTGATTTTTTTTGTGCATATATGTATGTTTTAAAATATACTTTGGCAGAATGCTTTATTAATATGAGTTCGAGCTTTCCTCCCTGTGTGTGTTTTTTTTTTAAGAGACTACCTCAAGTCACATATTTGTTATTCATCTTGGCACTCTTGCACTTTTTATGGACACTATGAATGTCAAATTGAAATGCATGTTGCTGAGTAGAGAAGAAGACAAAATATGTAACTGCCATTGAAGTTCAAGTCTTTTTTTCTTTTGGTTTTGGATAGGCCTGAGCATAATTTGAGGAACACGGCTCTCCCTTAAATTGACATTGTATTCGCTTTTATAGCACTTAAGCCTGTCAAGTCAGGTTTTCCACTCAACAGAAAGTCTACCCTCTCTAGGAGTCTCTGTAGCTCTGCACTCATCTGAAACAATGTTTATGATGATGATAGCGGTGCTGACAGTAGATGAAGGAGAGTTTGAACATCGCTTCTTATTTAATCAATGTCTTTGCTCGATCTCTCTCTTTGTTGCTGCTCTGGCTACTCCAGGGTCCAAGGAAGTAATTGGATCTGCATTTAAACCCCAACCCTATTATTGTTGGCCAACAGGAGGCGCTGGAAGCACTGAGGCACGAGTCTTCAGGGAAACCCGAGGAAGGAACAACAACGAGCCGCACATTAAAAGGCCAATGAATGCATTCATGGTGTGGGCCAAGGATGAGCGGCGCAAGATCCTCCAGGCCTTCCCGGATATGCACAATTCCAACATAAGCAAGATTTTGGGTAAGACCTTTTAAATCAAAATCAAGACACTCCAGGAAATATTTTAAAGTATCAGTCTCCTGAGACAATGAAACTGCTTTTGTAAAGCCACCGGTAAGGGCTTCAATGCTTTATCATCCATGTTAAATACATTTCTATCACTATCTGCACTTATGTCATTGGCAAATGAAGTTAACAGAAATGTGTTGTCATGAACCGAACGGCATTATTCATCATCCACTTGGCATCTTGCATTCCAGCCTCTGTACCTCTCACCCCCCCCGGCTGAACAGAAGCATTTAACTCTGGGTTTGTTGACAGTAGTGATAAACGTGCTGTGTTTAGAGCCCATGGTTAAAAACTCTGTGTACAACAGTATTATAAGACAGAGCTCACTTTTTCTGTTTTCCTTCATCCATCTGAATTTCAGAAATGTGTTGCAGACTAACCATGTATTTTCAGTCTTGGACATTAATGTATGGGTTTTTTGCACTCCTATAAGTGTAGTTGATCTGACAAAGTAGCTAGTATCTAAAGGAGGTGGAGAGTGTTATCTCATAGGCCGCTGTGCATCAGGTCACCTCAGCATACAGATGGATTTATAGCCCATCACTACCATAAGTGTTTGTCATGAAAAATGACAGAGGCTAAATGGGTCTTGTCCCCTCAGCATTGGAGTCCATCCATCAGAGCTGTTAAAAGTGCTGTCATCCAGCACCTAGTAGGACACTTCACAGAGCTGCTGTATTTACTACACTAGCTTGTTGTTTCTTACTGTTTGATATCAAAGCATGACTCTCATCTCAGCTAATGTGCATATGCGGAGCTATCAAAAGGCTGGCATGGAATTATTAAGTATTACATACATACATACATATTGTGATATGTAATTTAAATGCTTCACTGCAAGTGAAGTGGACTGTCTTAAACTCTATTATTACATAATTGGTCATTTTTAAGATAACATCCTAACTGAATGAAAACTGCTTTTTTTTGTTCCTGCTTGTGTTCAAATACTTAAATCTGAATCTACTACATTGTGTAGGTTCTCGGTGGAAGTCCATGACTAACCAGGACAAGCAGCCATACTACGAGGAGCAGGCACGTCTGAGTAAGCTCCACCTAGAGAAGTACCCAAACTACAAGTACAAGCCACGGCCTAAGAGGACCTGCATTATCGACGGAAAAAAACTCCGCATTGGAGAGTACAAGCAGATGATGCGCTCACGGCGACAAGAGATGAGGCAGTTCTTTACTGTAGGGTAGGTGCGCAGTCACAAATGGCACTCAACAAACCACACTAACACACACATACCCTAACTGTACTATAGCTTGAGCTTGTTTCCATACAATATAATCACCATTTCTAAAGGAAAGTGTTGAGTTAACCTCTACCGTAGTGGTTTTAAGACAAGGGCCTGACATCCGCATTAAAATAAAATGCTTTTCAATAGCTGTGTTTTAATCATTTTGGACAATAGCATTCTCCAAATGGAGCATGAAGTGCAGGCATTATTACAGGATATATGCTGTAGGTATAGAATTACAGAAGCCTGGAGGGCAGCAGTCTGAAGCTTAACACTTTAATTTACTGTGTGTGGTTAGAAGGAGAACCCCTCTCCAGGTGTTCCCATGTCAGTCATAAGCTTCACTGGCTGGAGGATCAATCATCCAGCTCAACAGCAGACAAGAGCAGCACTAACCACGCATTGGTTTTATGTCACCAATAAACTGGGTAGTGTTTCTGAATAGCTCAAGACGGGAGCTGTCAGGAGAACCTCCCTTTTCCCAAATCATTTTCACAGAGCTGCTGGCTTAAAGCAGACTGCTGTGGGAAATATATATATAAATAAAGGAGAGAGAGAGAGAGAGAGAGAGAGAGAGCAGAAAGAGACGACTGCTCTCTTTCTGCAACACTTTGTTTTCTTCCATCTGTTCTTTAAGCATTTTTTGAAAGTCATATTTGTATCAACAGTAAGTTATGAGAGAGTCTGTGTAGACTGATTGTTTTTTTTCTGTTGTTCTACCACATCCAGACAGCCACCGCAGATTCCCATCACCACCAGCGCCAGTATGGTCTATCCTGGGGCCATAACCATGGCGACCACCACACCCTCACCTCAGATGACATCAGAGTGCTCAAGTGCCTCAGTGAGTCCTGAGCCATCCATTCCTGTCATTCAGAGCACCTACAACATGAAGCTAGAGCCCAATAACATGGGAAACAACAGCGAGCCAGTCAATGGCGAGGATGAGATGGACATGTACGAGGATTTCGAGGATGAGCCCAAATCAGACTATAGTAGTGAAAATGACACACAAGAGCCAGTCAGCGCCAACTGAGACCTCTTTGATGGAAGAGGCCGATGCAGACACAACACTCATACAGGAGGATGCCCAGAGGGCTGGTCTGATCTGAGGGAGTGAAAGAGCAAAAGAAAACAAAACTTCACCACAAAGGTTTAAAAATGTTTAAAAAAAATAATAATAACAATGATGTATCATTTAGGAGCCAGCATGCAGATGTGGCTTCATCAGAATCAAAAGCTATTTGGTCTTAAGTGTTTCTTCAAGTGTGTGAAGCAGTTTTGTTGTGGTAATCTTTTTTTTTTTTTTTTTTATCTCATTGTTTATTTTTTTTTTCATTGTGATCATGGACATTTACACAATTAGGTTGTTGCCTAGAACAAAAGATGGAACTTGAAATTGAACATTTGATATGATCCTTTAATTCTTACGGTCATTTATCTTGTTTTCCTCTTCAATTAGGAGATTTTGATATATTGCATAACTGTTAAAGATTGGAATACTATTCTCACTCAGGTATAGTGTGCCAGCCAACAGCTTGTGAATGTTTTTAATTAAGAGTCAATTATTACTAGTACAAAATATCTCAAAATTCAGATGGAGTGATTCCAACTTATTACAGAGGGAAATGACATTATTATTATTATTATTATTATTATTATTTGTGTTTTTGTTGTTATTGTTACACAAACTGCATCATTTAATGCAGGAGTGCCAAACATTTCAAGTTGTTTCTAAAATCTGTAAAGTCTTTTGGGAGAGGCTTCGTGAGTCTTGGACAATCTCTTGATCTCTTAATACAGCTTCATTATCCAGTCTTTCTTTAATTTACCCTACTAGAATAAACAAATGAAACTCAGGAACTTGGAGGCAGCAGGCACTGCAGGAGGTTACAGTATGTGACATCTTTGGGTGGTAGCTTGTGATGCTAGCTGTTCTCCAGGGAGCCCAATGCAGTGATCATCAATGAAACCGGCCAGCTTTTTCATTTCTTCATCCCAGTCTACACGGAGCACCGTGGCATCTTTAAGTCATTTCCAGCTCTGCAACCCTGTCTAACTCACCAAGTTCTTAATCAGAGTGATTGTAATCAGGCCAGAACGCTAAAGGGCCAAAGGCCTCCAATCTGTGGGATTGGAACAGCAGCGAAAGGCAGCTTTGGGGGCATTACAATCTCAAATTGATGTTGTACAATGTGCAGCTACAGTACATTCTGTTAAACGCTTTAGCCCCATTTGGATGGCAAGTTTAAAGTCTTGGGTCTTAGAACTTCATTTTTTTTTTCAATCTTAATTCTTTTTAGACATTGTAAATCTTAAATTGACACTAAGAAGTCTTAAAGCAGAGCATGGACATCGGGTTGATGCAATGAGGTGATTACTGCCGTAGTCTTAAAAGGAGTGACAGTTTATATGGATGAGAAAGGCTAAAATCATATGTTTGTTTCTTAAATTACCTCGTCATATACACATGACAGTGGTAACTTAAAACACTGATTTTTGCATTAGTGCACTTATACAAATCTTCCTCTGTCACCCTTGAGCCTTATGTTGTTATTTGTAATAATCTTATCAGCTTTTGGAATGCATGCAATGACTCAGAAACAAGGGGCACAGAGTCTCTATCCTAATTTCAGCTAAACAGCTGACAAGTGGTGACCTTCTGGAGACTGCAGCTAGATAAAGCGAGGCCTTGATGTTGAGACTCGAATCCTCTTTACAGGGCAGAAGGTCTAAGTGGCTCCCCTCCCTGCCATGCCCTGCTCTGACCCCTGCCCGTGGCAACCTCAGCACCCAGGGGGCGCCATCTGGCTCAGGGAAGGAGAAAACGCCAGGGAGGGATGGGAAACAATAAAAATGGGGTGTGTGTCCCTCATTGTGCTCTCCATCAAAGTGCTGGTAGTAAGGCCTCAACAGGGCTCCCACCCTGGTCCAATCACCAGGCACTGGCGAGCAGATGGAACAAGTACATCAAGCTGTGGGGGATTATTAAAATGACTGACGACTGGGTATCATCTGAAATACAGCATTATTAATGCATGAGTCCAGCTATTCCCCTGCCTTGCCCTTGAACCTGTCCATTTCAGATAGGCACAGAGCTTTTTGAAGGATCCGAATTGCTGGTTACTGACTTCAACTGGTCAAGATCAGCACTGCTGGTCACTGCATTTTTCTCCTTGCTCTAATTGGTACAGATGGCTCTTGATATATCTTAAGCACTCATATCCTCTGTACTCTTATTGTCTTACTCTTACTGTCAGTGCTGGCTTGCATTGTTTCTACTTTTTGGAAGCATTTATATTAAGTCTTGTAGATTTTTAAACCACCCCATTAATAATTCCTCTTTTGTTTTTTTTCCCCATCACATCTTTTCTACATTGTTCTCATTCTGAGGTACAAGACATTTTAAGGATGCTGTCCTACACACAAACCCAAGTGGATTTCCCTCCAAGTCAACCTGTTGGGTATTTTAAGCTGTTTGCTCCTGTTTGTTGGTGGTTAGATTGATTTGTATGTGATTGTAAATATTTTCATGACCGTGCCACACTGCTTGAGTTGGCTGGTAGTTAAAAAGGACTCTTCACAGAACTGAAACTTGACTGTGCTTATATAGCAAAAAAGACAAAAAAAGAAAGAAAAAAAATGACAAGAACTCACGAGGAGACGATGTTTCATAAGTGTTATAAGCACTGGATATAAATTGTATTTTTATCAATTCTGATTAATGTGAAGCTGTTTGAGGAAAAACACCATGAATGAACAAAATTCCCCAGTTGGACTCAAGTGGGTTTGCTCTCACAGTTGCCAGATTTGAGTCATTTTTTTGTCTACTTATTTTGTTTATTTATGCAAAGACACATGTGATGAATGAACACTTTGTTTAAGCTTCAGGGCTGCCTAAGGGAGAGACTCAGTAAAATGAAAGTGAGCAGAAAATTCAACAGCAGGCTCGGTTAGCCGCCAAACACCAGACGTCAGACTTCAGTGCATTGTATATTGTATTTTAAACTGTAGAGTATCAACATATTGTATTTATTATTAGCCACTGCTGGCTCTAAAATTGTCAGTAATAAAACAACGCGGACAATCAGCGAAATAGAAAAGAAAAAAAAAACAAAACGGTTTGATGAATTGGAGCTAAAAATGGTTTTCAGTGAATTCACCATCTCATTTAGATTTTATTGTAAATATAACATAGGAAATATATTTTTGTTCATTAGTGAAGTATAAGTTATGTATTTGGCTGTTCTATTTTATTTTCTCTTTTTTTTTAATGTTTTATTTTTGTACGTGGTTTCATGTTTTTAAAAGCCTGACAAGTCACTGTACCTCATGTAGATGCTGAGTTTTTCTGCTTATTGGAAGAGAGCAGTATTGGACCTGAGACAGAGAGAAGCACCTCACTTGCTTACGTTCTGATAATCTTCCCTGGGCTATTCAAAGAACCAATCGAAATAAAAGCTATATTCATTTGACTTAACATAGAGGAGGCATTACAATTAAGGTACTCATGTAAACAACAAGCACTTGATGTGAAAGAATTATTCAATAATTTGTTTCCAATCATGATACAATCTAAGTGGTATGCTGTATAGCCTCACTAGTGTTTTGTGTTTATTACAGCACTCATAGTTTGGGGCAAATTTCTAATGAGGGGCTGATATCATCCGAAAAAGAAAGTCTGCATGCATTTGGCTTGCATATTACATTACATCATAGTAAACAGGTGTTTTTTCATGAATGATTGTTGTTTTGGGATTTTTTTTTTTTTTTTTGAAAGGTGGGAGTGTGCAAATATTTATTTCAATGTGGCAAAATGCATAGACATTGTGCATTCTTCTTAGTTAATTTCTCTCCTTGTTGTCCATCGTTTTGTATGTTGCTGATTTTTAATGAACATGGTCATGACTATCCAGCCATCTGCAAATGTAGCCCTCACACTTGTTTTCTCTTAATCCACTTGTTAGACATGCAAATGGTTTGAATGAACAACTGAAGACAAAAGCTTGTATGCTGTTTCAACAATTCTTACTGTAATTTCATTTTTTTTTTTCTGTCTGAACTTTGTGATGTATATGGTGGGAATGTTCTCTTTGTTAATTTAATCAGCACAATTCACTGACATGCTGGACTGACATGCTAGCTGCTGTTCAGAAGTGTAAAATTTGTTGTTCAGGGCAACATTTATAGTTGTCTTTGGTACTTTGCTTTTTAGAGTTGTCTCTCAAGCAACACTGTGTGTGGCTCTTCTATCACTGGAGCCGTTGTTTTGAAATTGCTGGCAGCCTGATACAATTTTCTGCATAGAAATCTTTTTTTTTTGTTTTCTCCTGGCAGGTACCTAGGCCCATGGCAAGTATTGTTTGGGTGTTATTAGAGAAAATGAAATACATAGTGTCTGTTGCTGCTTTAAAAAAGTTTATGTCTGAATATGTAAATAGTTTATCATAATATCTTGTACAGTCCAATGTAAAGTTTTTAATTCAACTTAAAAAAAAATGTTCCCATCACATTTGTGTTCACACATTCTTCTTTATACAGTACAAAAGATCAATTATTTGCTAGGGGTATTATTGCTAAAAAGAAAAAAATGAAAATGTTACTACATTTTTTATGTTTGTTTTGTTTTGCTTGGCTTCAAAGTGTACACCAGCAAGTCTTTGGTTTCCATGTGCAGTATTGACGTGAGGTAAACTTAAGGTGAATAATTTTACAGTGGTGTGTGTGGAGAGTGATCTCCTCGGCTTTGGTAGTATTAATACACTATATCAAGTAAAAACAAACCAATGAGTGACACATTTGGGTGCATCTAGGCACCACAGAAATGTGTATACTGTATATGATTAAATTATCCCCACAGGATCAATTCAGGCATATTATAATGTAACACCATTTTCTGTATGTCTCAGTCCATTGTAACAATGCAACAGTGGGATGAATAACTGCCTGTTTAAGCTCATTTACCTCAAGAATTTCCTCCTTTTCTGTAAAGAGACAGAAATTGTGTTACAGAAAACTTCTCCCATCACTCCATCTTTTGTACTGCTGTTGACACTTACAAATTAAAGAGACATTTTGTTTTACGATTTGAGTAATTATTCTTACTGCGTGGACATTCATCATATTATTTCCTCTTGTTTAGGTGTGTGCAGTTTATACTTGGAAAAGTATAAGTCAAACATTAACCCATCACATACGTAGTATTGCTCAATGGAGATACTGTAACAGCATTAAAATTCTCATGAAAATATCCTTTAACGTACTTTTGCACTCTTTTAGCTTTTTCCTAAAGATGGAATGACTTTCTGAACTTTACTCATTTTACGAGCTTTTAATTGACTCACTCATAAATATTGCCACTGACCAAAAAGTGAACATAAAGCTCATGAAACATGTTATGAACACAGAATACAAATAGCTTCATTAACTTGTATTATTTTTAAGGAGGCTGAAATAGAGACATTGCTTATGAAGCAACCATCTCCACTTACTCTGTCAACTTAGCACAAACATATTTACTTTTAGTACTATAACATTATTAAAAACTTGGTTTCTGAAAAAATGTCATCATTACATTACAGTAGGTTATTCATATATTTAGAGGTTATTAATACTATTATATAACTGTAGTGTTAATTTAGAAAAAGTCCCAGAAAATTTGCAGGTAATTAATATTTCTGTTTACCCCAAGATCACTGGTTAGGCTTTATACGGTTAGTCTTTTCTATATTTAGATCCAAATAATATCTTGCAATTTTCACTGCAGAGCTACACACACTGAATTTACACAATTTCTGAATAGACAGTTGTTGTTTCTTCTATTAAATCCCTTGGACCCATGTATGATCTATTCCCAGCATGATGGAGACCACCTGAATGAGGCTTTTTAGTTTATGCTTCAAAGAGGTGATGTTTTATATTTTCAAGCACACTGAAAAAGGCATGTGTAAGATCAATATCTTACTGTAGTTTAACATTCATGAAACAATATTTTATTCAATTCCACAAGTTTGATTTCTGTTTCTATTTGTTACCTGTTAGTACAATCTGATCATACACTAAACTGCACATTGGTAGTAACCTGGTAATTTACCGTAGCTTGATTTATCAGGCAAAGTGCATATTTACACCTGGTAGTATAGGACTGAAAAGGACGATTTACATATTTTCAGCTTTATTTCTACTAGTAGTCATACTGCTGTCATATCAATTCAATTCAATTCAATTCAATTCAATTCAATTTTATTTGTATAGCCCAATATCACAACAGAGTGTCTCATAGTGCTTTACAAAGTTCACTGAAATAAACAAGTGTAAGCGAACAAACAATCTACAACTTAATGCTTGATTTATAATTTCTGCCTTGACTGTGAGGGTTTGCAAGGGTCAGCGTGATTACCTCCACATGTACCCTACAAATTATAACTGCAAAGAGCATATGTACCAACAAACCACGTACGCAAACTTCAGATGCAGTATAAACGGAACCATATGCATGTCCATTGTCTGCGGCAGAGGTCTCAGCTTCAGTGGTTATATGGCATGCAGACCAAAAGTAATGCTTGGTTAAAGGGGAAGTGCTGCTACAGGTACTGGCGAGAAGATGAAATATGATCCAAGAAGGCCAGTTTCAGAGAGAGGTCACTGCATAACTAGAACACGACATAATTGTTTATAATATTGTAAGAAAGGATCTTGTAAGTAACTGTGGAAAGTTATCACAGTGAAAATCATTATCATCATCGCAACAACTGTGAGGTGAACAGTCGAATTACAGCTCTGGAACATGTCTTTATACATATTTGAATAGCCAGCACACAGCATTGCTTAACAAAGTTGCATTTCGTTGCAACAAAAATTGAATCTGTGGCGTTTTGCCAGAAACTTCTGCATGGGGACCCTTGCTGAGCCAATGGAAACTACGTGTTACTAATTGTTGGGAACATGTTAACTGTAGCTACTGAAATTAAGTTATACTAACGCAGTTGTTCTATATTCGTATGCCATGTGCAGTTGTCAAGTGAGCTAAAACACTTAAACTTAAAGCTTAAGTTTGTGACGTGACCGGTACGACCATGGTGCAATGCATAGCAGAGGGATAACATATGTATGGTGGCTGACACGGGCAAACGCGTTACAACCGCTGGAAACGTTTCCATTAGAAGAAACATGCTTCAGCTTCAGAAATGATGCCGATCCAAAAACACACTAATCTAAAGTAAATAAAACGTGCTGCAAATGAAAAACGTGCTGCAGAAGACCAAAACCGTTTCATTAACAGCAAACAGAAACGGATGCAAAGTCAAAAACATGCAAACCCTGAAAACAAATGTGACAGAAAAGTGATACAGTAGGGGAAAAGCTGTGTAAAAACGACATATAAAAAGAAACATGTTATTTTTTTACATGCTCCCTTTTTACTCCACTTTTCTCCCTGCTTCAGAAACAAACACACTCTCTCATCTGGTCTCTCCCGCTCTTGAAAATCGAACTGTTCCACTTTGCACTCCCCCTAGAGGCCTGGAGCACTTCGGTTGTGTTGTACTGTTTTTCAGTTGCATTTGTTTTCTTTAGTGTGTTTTTAATTTTGCATTTGCAGGATGTTTGCTGTTAATGTATTTGGTTTTCTGCGGCATGTCTTTTTTATTTGTTCTTTTCTGAGGCTGCAGTGCGCTTCTCCTAATGGAAATGTTTTTGTAGCGCACTTGCCCTCCTTGCCCACCGTACATATGAAAAATGAAAAAGACAAACATTGCAAAGTGGCAGAGGTTTTTATCTATTTATAATTTTATCTGCAAAGCACCTTGATATTGATATTGCTTTCTGATAGACACAACATGCAGTTTTAGCAGATTCAAGCGAATAGGTGGATTTTCTCACCAGGAGATCACAAGCACACGTCCCAAGGATCTTTGACCTCCTGAAAGAAGACATTCAGAAGTAAACGCGCAGTTTCTGTGTGTGTGTGTGTGTGTGTGTGTGTGTGCGCACTTACTGATACAGGTATGTGTGTGTGTGTGCCAGACCCAAAGGTCATCTTGAGAGTTGTAAGCCCAGACTATGTCCATCATTCGTCTTTGGATCTCTGCCATCTATTGCTCATTATCATCATAATTATTATGAGTTCTACACCCTGCTTCCTTTTTAAATAATGTCCTACTTGACGCAAGAACACGACGTAAAACATTTGAAATAAAATTTGTGTCAGCGTTATTACAAGTCAGCATACACTTTGCTGATTTACAGTTCTACTGGCTTAGCGTATATGCTGCACTTATCTAGAGAAGAGGAAACCAAAAACAGAGTTTCTGGAACTAGAGTCTTTTTAACTATTTGGGGAACACGTTTCGTTTGTTGACCTCATCAATCACTAAGTCTTTTACAATTGTACTGTATGTTGCCTTCCCATAAGCATATGAAAGGTACAATTTAACTGCAGTGTCTGTAATAGATGACTGTGTAAGTGCTCTCCAGCAGTAGATGGAAAACTAGACATATACCTCTGCACAATAAATCGTATAGTAATTTTCCAAGCCTGCATGACAACTAATGGCATGGAGAAAAGCTCTGTGCTTTGTGTATTTGTCTGTGCATTATTGTGCAAGTAAGTGCACAAAATTATAACACTGCTGAGTTGGTGATATGGGAGACATTTTTTAATCCTCTTTGAGCTGCTTTTGCTTTACACAGTGCCCATAGATTTCTGTGTGAATGAAATAAAGAGGTCGGGGTGAATAATTGGGGTCCTGGTGAGCTATGGGGAGTAATGCTGCTGTTTGTAAGTGGCCTGTTTGGATGAACTGTCACAGTTGTACAAAGATGTGTATGTTTGAACAGCGGATAATAATTAATATAGCAATGCTGTCGTGTAGCGGCATGACTGCTATTTCACAACTCAGATGACTAAACACCGATGGGAAGGAGAGCAGTGAGGGGCGTCTGGAACAATATTTTACTCATTTGGATCTGCTCAATGCTACAGCCGTTGCACCCAGTGAATCTGTCAGACGGCACCATTTCCCCAAGAACAGCTGCTATTTATCTGATTTTCTCATTAGAGTTGACTCATGACTTCATTGTGCTGGCTTTGGCAGAGGTACTGCAGTGCCTAGGTATAGCTCCTTAAAACAGCTGTGACTTGGTCTCCCTGATGTTCCAGAGTGTAGAACATGTAACACCTGTCTATTTTCTCTTTTTCTGATTTTCAGCCATCAGTTAAAATTATGTGGAATAAAATTTGCATCCATTTCTGTTTCCACACTCGTAGAAACACCTCTCAGATATTTAATATTCTTTACATGCATGAAACTTTCAGCTTATTTCAATCTATTCCTAGCACAGGTGAAAGAAAGGATTTGGGATTGATCTCAGGAGTCATCAAACATGTACACAAGAACAGTGTGTAAGAACAGCCTAGACCCTTAGCAATGTTTTAATCCTTGGAGGTGAAGGACTTAGGAAATCTTGCTAATTTCACAGATGGTTTAAAATAGATTAGTGTGGAGAAGCAGCTCCCGGAGAAGGGCTGACCCACCAGGCTCCCTGTGCAGCTGCCAAAACCCTGCGCCTGATGCTCAGAAGTGCCTTCCAAAAGTCCAGCAAGGTTAAACTCAAACTTAAGCATCCTGAAACGCCATCCTTGTTGTTAGCTTTACCGCATCTTCAATGAACTTCACTTTTCTGTTGTTCTGTGTCTCATATAGTTAATGTGTCATTAATCTCTAAATATTTTTATTCTCCTCGTTTTGGAAGACATTTAAGGCCCTTTTCAAATTCTATTTTCTGGTTACAGTATCTAAAAACATTGTCCTTTGTCTATCCACATTTTCTTTTTTCAGTTAAAATCAGATGTGCTTGTTTAGTTATTTGTCTTATTTTCTAGCTTGAAATTTGTGGCCTTGTGAAGTATAACTTTCTTGCTTCCTGTTCTTGGCTGAAACAATACCCTGGAGCACAAATGATTTTATTTTGAAATTGATGTGTCGACTTGGCTACAGAGACTATTCTTACTTGTTACTTTGTGTTCTTTCTCATTAGACGTTTTCCACAATGCATCCAAGAGCCATTTTTGTAATGGAATAAAGGAGTGAATCAGGCTCTGCGTGGTATTTCAAAGAGGCCAAGCCTGCTGCTAGAGCTGGGCTGTGTCCGAGCAGGCCTGACAAAACTCTGGCCTGGCTGAAAAGGCCCAGCTTGGAGTTAATGTGGAAAGACAATGGCACAGGGTGAAAAACTCGACATGGTTTTGTTGGACTTGTCATTCTTTGGTGCATAGCTGCGAGGAAAGCCTAGGAACCATCTGAATGTTATTTGTGCTTTTTTTGACCCATATTTGGGACAGCTTTCACAAAGCCCTTGTGAGAAGGTTGAAACAATGGAGAGGCGCTTTCAGAAGAGGGACAGGCCTTGACTCCGGCCAAACCATCTTGGACCTGCTTCACTGAAATGGTTTGTCTCCAAGGCTGACATCATGGCACAGCTATTGGCTGATTTTAACTATCCTGAAAACGTATAACAATAAAAATGACTAACTCCATTAGCAATTGTTATTAAATCATTACTTTAAGCATAAGAAATCTCTGTAAGCATTTTTTTTTAAATGCCATTTGAAACCAAAAAAAGGTAACAAGAGAGGACAAGATAACTGTATGTTAACAAAGATAACACAACAGCTGAATAATGTAATGTCTCAGTCACACTCGGCTTAATATGTGACCTCAGAAAAAAAATCAGCATCAGCTTTATTTAAAAAATGGATTAAAGGAAAAAAAAACCATAAATGTGATGGATTATTTTATCTGTGTGCATTGCACATCTCCTTGCTGAATTGAGATGATACTGAAATATATTTCTGTCTATGTAAATCAATCGGATTTTCTGAGCCCAGTTGTTACGAGTGCTGGGTTGCTAAATGAACTTTTGAAAATCCACATGGGACAATATTTCAGAAAATGTAATTTTGCATACTGTTTCACATCACTGCATCTCCTCTGTGCATTTGTCTCCCAAAGCATTTGACTGCATTTCTGTGGGGAAGAATAAATGCGTAATGTTTTTTTAAAAGCATCTCTGCTCCCTTCAGCTTTTTGAGGAATTTAACAAAATAAAAGGTTTCTTTCTCGGAATATGTGTTATTCTCTCAAAGCTATCACTCAGCTCTCTCATGCATATGTGAATTACACACCTTTATGAATATGTAAATGTTGCGAGAATGCCTCATTAATTAGTAATTCATGCATTTTTCACAAGCCCAATACTTTGCCAGTGTAGTCTGATGAATTATCAGCCAGAAGTTAAAAAAGGGATTCATCATCACGTTTTCAGAGATTTTGAGCTACATCTGTAATTTGTGTAATTCAATGAATATGATTTGCGTAGCTTTTTATGGCGGTATCGTTGCAGCTGTCTCATAATATGATCTATGGATTTCTACTTGGAATCTGCAAGTGCACTTATAATGTTAACGGGCGCATTTCTCCATGTAGATGTTTGCTTACATTATTATACTCTGGTTGAAATATTAAAATGCAAGCGTCTCAAATTATTTTTCTCAGTATGTTTTATTTGATATAATAACTCGAGTTTTGGTAATTTTAAGATAGACATGAAGGAAAGTGATGAGATTTCAAAAGAACATCTCAGGCAACACACTATATCAAAGTGAAGTCAACCTGCACAAGTGCTACACACCCAACAAGCCTTACAGAAGCATCATATGACCTTGCGTAGACGTTTTGCACATCTTTCTCCAGTGAAAATGTTCCAATATGAGAATGTTAAGACTATTAGAGGAGATGAACGGAGCAAACGGCCAAAATTAGTCAGCATTCATAGAATTTAAACATTTTGTGTAACAAGATTTTGGTGAGTAGTCAAACTTAGTATCTAATACAAATCATTCACAATCTTGTGTGTGCGTTTCTTTACAAATTTAAGATTACGAATTCCTTTAGGGAGGGAGTAGCATGTCTAGTATTAGTATCTGTATGTCTGTCCTTCTCAAGATTCATTTGATTGAGTTCACACTTGGTGGATGTATTGCTGGGGACCCAAGCGAGTGCCGTATTGAGTATGAAGTCGATCGGATGAGCAGTCCTCGAGAACGCTGCAAGCAGTCACAACGTGGTTCTTGACAAAGCTGCAAGTAGCACTTTGGGGAACCAAGCAATCGGCCTGATCCGAACGAACACATGATCTAAATGTCCACACCCTGAACAGGCATTACAGTAGTGCAAACTTAAATTTCAAATCAGTTACTCAGTATTAAAATGTACATCTTTTACCTAACTAGCAGTAGTAAATGACTACCAACACACTAGTAAAGCACAATACATCCACAGAGTGGGCTTAGTTATTCTAACTGTCTGTGTCTATGAATGTGTGTGCATCTTACTTGATCTTGATTTACCTGAATTGAATACACTACTGTGCACAGCAGTACTGTCTTGGGGATTCCTGGATGCGTCGGTTTTAAATGAGCCCGTCTGTTAAATCATCACCACATCCAGGAAATGTGTACATCACCACCACCACCAAAAGCAAGTCCAAATACAGTATTTCAGTGAGCACTGGCCCATGCACATTGGTGAACCATAAATGTAACATGGTATAGAGGCAGAAGTACCTTTGGATGTTGCCTTTTCTGTTGGGGATATAAAGTCTGCTACCTTACAGATGTAGCCACTTAGTTCCTGCCTCCCTATTGGTGCAGAAATATATTTATGTTAATGGTTGGGGGTTCTTTGTTGTAAACATGAGTGTAGTCAGAGGAAAGGGTGTCAAGGGATAGAGGGGGGAAAATGTGTCATCATAATAATGTACACCACTTTAAAATTCAAAAGTGCTACATTAAAGCATTCATCTGGATTATTTAGAAAAAATAACTGTATTTGTTTGGAATAATGGGTTGTGGAGTGTGGGGTGATTAATGCTTTCACTCAAGGCGTTCTCTGAGGTATGACAGCGAATCAACTCACATGGACATGTGGACCATTTACTGAAAGAGCCAATGGCTCAGTCCCTCTCAGATTTGTTACTAATTTTGTATATTTTCAATTATCAGTCTAAACATACCTGATCAAAATTGATCATCAGCTCTAAGCCAGCTGATTGTAAATAACTGTATATCAATAACACGTGGTTATCTTTGCACATTCACACAAACTGAGAGAGGTAAACAATATAATGTTGTGTTTGAGGCTAAGATTTAATCCAGTTATGTGGGTGTAACATTAAGACATTATGACAAAATTGTTAAACAGATTTGCTCTCAGCAAGTCATAAGTAAAGCAATTACTTTTGAAAAGAGTAATGAATAATGATTAATATATTATTACTTGACTGAATAATGAGTCCAACACTGGCAGGTAGCTAAAGGACCCAGTTCTGCACGTGCTTTTTGGCGTTTCCCTTTGCTGTTGTTGATCATGAGTCAAGTGCTAAATGCAGCTTCTTCAATGATTTCAATTATGATTTCATGGATGAATTACCTACAGTACTCAAGTGTGTTATGAAACACGTGGGTGACTCTACAAATGACTTAATGTCCAGACCATAAACTGATGCAAGATCCTAGCCCTTTGCACCACCATGGCTGTGTTGCCATTACGTCTCAAGATATAAGGGTCACTTGTTGCCAAGATAATATAGGAGACTTTTGGAGAAAATCACACTGTAAAAATGAGAATCTGTAAATTATGCCTTTATGGAAGCGCCGTTACAATTTTGGCATATAATGACTGAAAAAGAAGCCAAAGAGACATCCGCTGACGAGTCTTGTGATTTTGATGGATTACCAACTTGTGTTTTGCATCCAAAAACTCACATTTGGTTATTGTATAATTGAATAGTATGTGTGTGTGCATTTGTCAATGTGTTTTAAACTGACCTGCACCTATATGTTTGTGTTTGAATCTTAGATAAGTCCATTGTTATTTATCTATCGAACTGAATAAAACTAAAGAATAAGATGTGCAGTTTGATTTTAATGCTCACTAGCATGTTGCAACTGTTTCAGAGGAGGTTGTGGTCGTTTTGAACCTTCAGAGGACAGAGGGAGATTGATACACGAGAAACCATTTTGTTTTCTGTATTTTGGTTAGAAGAGACCTGTTAATTGCTCCTGTTGCTCAATGCTTTTACTTGGGATTCTTTAGGATTTGCTCCCCTCTGTTGGGGACACTTCTTATCTCTGTAGACACGGTGGTGGTGATGAAAAACCAACATAAGATTAAAACATGGTGTCTGAGGAATTCAACATTGTCTCCCCTGCAAATTTAACATATTACAAATCATATTACACCAAGCTTGTCAAGCATTTGGGGTCCAATAATTACTATGCAATCATATAGATGCAAGTGATATTAAATATTCATTTACTCGTTCCTTGAGGAATAATGGTGATGGAAAAATCTTGGAAGTTGTTTTCCATTTTTAATGATTTTTCAACAAAGCTAAAAAGGCTTGTCTGAGATGAGATTCAGATTTTGGCTGGCTGTGATGAGGTAGAAACATGCAAAAGCATTTTACTCAGTGTGCTGGTCGGGTTGAGACTTTCATATTAACTTAAGGAGTTAAGTGTAATACTATATGTTTTAGCAAAGCAGTTCTACATTTCTAAACCCTCCCCTCATTCAGGCTCTAGCTGAAGAGATTGACATAGTAATAAACTGATGTTAATTAGACACACTTTGAAATTCTCCATTTTGTGAGTCTCCATGCCCTTGTGGAGCTGGTGGCTTATTAAATCATTTGCTGCTCTTGGGTGATCATCTTTTGAATCTTGGCCTGACCCTCCGGGCACAATTTATTTTTATTTCAAAAAAATTTTACCAGCAAATTTTGCATTAGTTCAAGAGAATTATAAATCATTCTTACATAGGCAGACACTTCAAACATTTTGTTTAAGAGCTTTCTGCTCGATGAGGCATCAAAGGGGATGTTCGCACTGATGACTGTTACACTGGCACATATCTATTAATTAGCACATAGCAAGTTTGCATAATCATGCTTTGTTCGTGGTCCACAAAACAGTATCTATGGCCATCTTTGTAAGCCTTTGTCAGAGACAAGAGGAGGTTCTGAATTATTTCTATGTCACAGACGTTGCTAGCATCCTTGAGGTGCTGCCTATGATAGTAAATAACAATTTGTTATCTTATGAAAGTTGAGTAAAGCCACATTCGTGCAGATTAATGCAGAAACTAACAGAGGGTGCATCATAGGAGCCCCAAGTGAGCAGTGCTCCCTGTATTGATTTGATAGCGGAGGGGCACACAAATCCATTTTTTAATGTAAAGGAAAGGATTAATTTATCTAGAAACTGGCAGCTAAAGCACATTGTATCTACTCCAGCAAACATCCTCTACATCAGCATCAGCACATCATCACTATGACTAAATATAGTTTGGGAAAAAATTTGCCGTAGTCGGACCTGCACACGTTGATGATGATTTTAACAGCTAACATTTCTAACACATGATGAAATAAGATTTGCTGAAAATATTTGTGGTAACAAATAGATAGAAAGCTAAGTGGTAATGCTCAGTGGTGATAAGGTGGACAACTACCAACTGCTGGACTGTTGGATGATTTTAGCATAGTGGCCACGGACGGTATTGCAGCATCACATCACACACATTGGCCCAAAAATACTCTTTTCATGTAAGAAATAATAACAAAATGGACAGATGTAAAAAGATAAATACATGTGCATGTATCACAAGATCTACCCACTCATCAGACACTATGACAGGGGGGTTTCCCACTGCTTGATGGGCATGCAATCTTTACGCAATGTAATGGAGTGTTGGCATAAGACTTCCTCTAAAAATTGTCTTTTTTAATGTTAAGTCTGACAGTCTGACACATCAAAGATTTTTATGCGAATGCAGTTGAAGTCATACCATCTGTGTGTTCAAAAATACCTACAAGAACTGGGAATGAACAAAGAGTGTGTAGGTATTTTATGTTTCAACACAGAGATAATTACTACTTGGCAGATGCTAAATATTTAAAAATAAAGTATAGCAAATGGGTAACAAGACTCACACTAGGAAGGAGAACATCTAAGATATGGCATCAAGTGAAAATATATTTTGTACAATGGACTTTGACTCAGCAAAGAAGAGGAGGAGCTTAATTACTGTATAATAAGGCCAAGTGAGAATCCCCACTGGCTCCAACAGCTGATTAGAGTTTAAGTCTCAGAACTGAATCCATGATCTTTAATATCATCATCTAATTAGATGGCATATTCAACGTGCATTGAACCGGTGGAATTGTAAGAACCAACAGGAGTTGTGAATAATGCCATTGTTAGTATTTCAGCAATGCCCGTGGCATGACCAATGGAGCAGAAAGTAGTCTAAGTATCAATTATAGTGGCATGATTAGTATGGCTTTGTCTCCCAGTCCCACAGAGCTTCAGACTACAGCCAGCTAGCTCAATTACCCTCCACCCAGAGGTAGCAAAGCCTTTTGATTTGCCCTGCCTTTTAAATATCCACTGTGATTCTAATATGTCTCATTATGTACCACTGCCGCGGTACTGGCCAGTAAATCTTATACACTGAGAAAGATCACAGGAATGTCCAGAATACTTAGCCTTAATGCCCCATGTGCAATTACAATTCATTCAAATATATCTGCACTGAAATACACAATTCATTCCAATGTCCAGTATGTGATTATTATTCTTAGAATAAAGGCATCCCTCAGTGGTTCACATCATTAGATTCAGCTTATCATCAACACAAGGAAATATTCGCTTAGAATGTATTTCAACTGTAAAAAAAAATTCTGAAAAATATACTGAATGAAAATAGACTAATTGTACTATTTAGTTATTGTGCAAAAGAAAGACACATCAAGCAGGAAAAAAGTCAGAGGATTCTAAGTTCTTTGTTATTAGATGTTTACAGTGACAGATTATTATTAGTGTATTATTAATACACTGTAAAATAAAATGAATGAGAGGAAAAAAGGAAAGAGAGGACAAAAAAGGAGAAGGAAGACATGCTGTGCCAATTGACTAGGGCTGGAGCAATTTCTTTATAATAAACATCAGAGTAAAGTTTCACATTTATTTAGGCTGTTGGCATTCTCAAATCTAATGTGCATTACGCATGAAAAGAGAAAGAGGGAACTGAGATCATACTGAAAAGTATTAATTTATCAGTTTATTGGTTTTGCAGTTAAGTACAGAGTATTTCATTTGGGGATTTGGCGGTTATCTCCTCTGTGGTTTTGTGCTTAAAAGATGTAAAAGCCCTTGTCTGAAAAAATCATCTGACTCGCTTTTTTAAAAGTAACTCAGCTCTGGAAAAAAGATTTGAATGAATTATTGCAGTGCATTTATGTTGTTAATTCGGGGGATAAATGGTGTTGGAGCCCTGAATATCTAAGTTGTCAGAAATTTGGCACCTTGTTGAGACACATGTTCGCTTCTGGAATCACTGTAGCAAAATCAAACTTTGCTGTCTGTTTCATATTAAGACTCTCGTTTTAAAAGCTTTCAACTAGTCTGCTAAATTGTAATGCAATTTTTCCAGAGCCTGTGTTCTCAATGTTACTCCTACACTTAAGGATGTAATCGTGTGTGGTTTGAAATATAATGTTGGCTCCCCAGAACAGTTGTCATCTGGTTTCTTGTGACTCGCTTTCCTATCCAAGGCCTCACACATAGTATGATTATGAGTGACCATTCTGAGTGAGATGTGAAAGGAAATGGAAGTTGTTAGCTGCAGATTTCACCTCAGCAAAACCGATATGGGCCCAAATTTTATTGTCATGAGATTACTGTTGGTTATATTTACATATTAAAAAAAAACAATTTGTCTTTTGTCTCAAAAAGAGATTCAGATCAAGACACACATTGGGATAGGTCTCTTGCTTGCGGTCCACAGTGAGCCCATTCCCACAACCAGTGACACTTAGATTGATTAAAGAAACTCTTGCGCAAATAATTAAATTCAGTGGAAACTGTGTGATGTAATGCATGTCTCAGAACCACACAGAAGTATATGTTGCCTCCCTGACTCAGTGGGTATCAGGGCGGAGGGTTAGCACTGAATAAACCCTGTAGTTAGAAAAGAAGAAGCATAAACCATGAGCTTGTGTTCCACTCAACCGCATTTACTCTGACGAGGTATACCAAGAACATGTTCGTGTGGCGTTAACTGGGAGGACAAGGGATGGTGGTGAATGGTAGTAAACCAAAGGAATCTGATTTTGAAGACACCTGAAATAGCTGACCAAATATAGACCAAAGGACGGTTGACTACAGCTTGGTCGACTGAAATTCTACCTAACAATGGATTGGTTGATGGGGAGTAGGGGGTGCATTAGTTCATCTTCTTGAGCTGCAGTGGATGGGCTGATGATTATTCCACTGCTACACTAATTCATTCACTGAAGAAGCACAAGAAGCACACACAGAAGAACATGGAGCAGAAGAGGAAAACGTGTTGACAATGCAGTGAGTGAATAACACTACATGTGCGTAACCATGGCCGCTTTTATGCTTCTTCAAGTTTGAGCTCATAACTGCAGTGATTGTGTGTTGGACCAACTGTGCCTGAACGTATCCTGTGTAGACAATGAAGCTGCTACTGTCGCCTAGACAATGTGCTGCTTTTGTTAGTTAGTTGGTGCAGAGACGGTGTTGGTATCCACTTAGGTCAAACATGAGAAACGTCACTGTTTTCACAAACATGGCAGAGGTATAACTCTGACACTAAGTCCGTTAAATTTGTAAACGCATCATTTCAGCCTTTCATCAAGACTACAATTATATTTTTCTCCATGGAAATGGGAAAATGTGTACATCTACAGTATATTGTACATACGGCTACATTATGACAAGATTTAGGTGATCCCAGAGAGGAGGTCTAATTGCTTAGGACTCTGCAAAGTAACCAGCTGTGTATGTATCCTGCCCATCACAGGCAGTGGCTGTGTGGCAGCAAGGTTTAGATGAAAACTCTCATTAACTTTCTCTGTAATCACGTTAAATGTCATTGTGGATAATAATACACAGCTGTTGTCATTAGCCATATTTATGTTGATTTTGTGACCAGGTCTCTACAATAACAACCTGGAAATGCTGTGTGAATGACTTTCACATTTCAATATATAATATAATAATGGTAAATCGTAAATGGACTGTACTTGTATAACACCTTTATATTCTTTTCGACCACTCAAAGCACTTAAACACCACTCTCACATTCTCACATTCACACACTGAAGCTATGCTTCTGGAGCTATTTGGGGTTCAGTGTCTTGCTCAAGGACACTTCGACATGTGGACTGGAGCCAGGGATCCAACTGCTGATCTTCCAATTTATGGACGACCCAGTCTACTACTGAGCTAAAGCTGTCAACAGCCCAATACTTGAGGTGTTTACATATCGCATACTAATTCACAGCCCACCCAATACAAAATGGTTGAAGATTTAACTTTCCTCTAGACTGTTATAGAGTTAAAGACATTTCACTGCTCCCCCAAGAGGCTTCATTGGTTCTAGTATTGGTGAAGAGTTCCAGATATTTAAACAGCTGGTTGATATTATGAACCAGACCTTGATATTATCAAATGAATCTTAAAGATCACATGGCTGTTTGTTTTTTTTTTTTTTTTATAAAAGGTGAAACATGTAGGTACTCTCGGCATGGCTCAGCAAAAAACAAGAAAACAGTTTTCTCCGTTAAGATAGCACATACTGAGGCATTTATTGTGTTCAATCAATCAACATTGATTTGACATCCACATAATAAAGAGGTTTTATACTATAATGGTTAGTATCAGTGAAGAGTTGCATAGAAAGGAGTTGTGCATCTCCCCTTGGGTTATTATTGAGTGAAAGTACAGGAGCCCTCCTCTCTTACAGTTAAGATTCAAGTCTAACATGCCAGATATTAATTTCCATCGCTTGTTTGTTCTACTCCAGGATTGGGGATGTTGTTCACTGAGAAGTTCAAATGTTTCAATATTTTTTTACATCTACTGGAACTGAACACCTCCAAGGTGGTCTTCCACTGTTTTACTACCATGTTGTGCTGGAATGCAAAGGAAAGGAAAGGTTTTATACAGAATCCTCCAGCATGGTGCACATTATGTCCAACAGGTTATTTAGCCTCTTGTCCTTCTACCAGAGTGGTCCCTCCTTTCCCTTTCATTATGCCCTTTGCTCAGGATGAGTTACATTTGTACAGGAGTTTGAGTTGGGTGTGAAACGCATACCCACTAGCAGCATCTGCCCTACACCCAGGATGAGCACAGTGCAGGCCAATTAAACACCAATGTACACACTGTTTTCACACATCTTGGATTGCATTTCTTAACAGGAAGAATGCAGGCTCTGAAAATGATCAAAATTTAGGCAGGAAACCACACAAGTTTCATTTACAATTAATGCAGCAGCCATGATTGCTGAAATCAGCTACAGTGGTGGGGAGATTTATGAGTGTACTGACGGAAAGGAAAGAACAAGACTGATATAGGATATATATGTCTAGAGCTGGAAACAAAGAGCATATGGAATTCATTATGCAAAAGCTACAAACTGGTTTTCACATTACAGAATTCAAATGAAAGGCAAGTGTTTATTCAGAAGCACCCTCCAGCATTTTTTGACCCCCGGGTGAATGACATCATGTACAGTAGAAGCTGTCTGTTCAGACCCTCAGTCTCCCTCCTCCCTGTCTTAAGTGTCAGTCTTCATTAATGTGACCAAAATGTCATCAACTTGTTTAATGCCCCTTAATATCACTGTATCGCTTACATTCCTCCCCACACACTGGAAAATGAGTCCCAGCTGCGCAGCTAAGACACAAAAGTAGGTGACGAGAGACTTGGAAGTGGGGTGGGCATAGGTGGGTGGGTTGGGGGGCAAGGGGTGGAGTGACAGGCTATTTAGACGTGCTACTTCACTTTGCATTAGAGTGTACAATATCAGGCATGGGGAGCCAAAGTGAGGCCACATTTCAGGCAATGCTGGTCAGGCCTGGAGCGATGGATCACTTACCTTAAGAAATCAAAGTCAATGGCAAAAGATCTGATCTGGAGTGGGGCCCAGCAGTACAGAGGGAAAAGTGTGAAACCTGGAGAAAGAGAGACACTTATTGAGGAAATCCATTACCACTGGAGAAGCCAACAAGCATGAAAGGAGCTGTCTTGTTAAATTGGCTGCTTGATAAAGCAGGTCTTTGGCTGGGGAGCCACTCAGAGTCACCACTAGTGACACCAGACAGAGGAAAGAGAGAGGCCCTTATTGATACGGCGAAATGTTGAGTCACTGCAGTCCACCCTCTGTGTTTCACTAAAAGAAATAGTCCAAAGGGAAATGTCTACTCTACAGGGTTCTTCAGTGATTTTTAACTTTATAGTAAAACAAGAATACAGTAGTATTGCAGTAAAAAATAGTCCCTTAACTGTAGCCTGTGCAGGCATTGTAAAAACCTGATGGTGATTAATAATAATAATAAAAGTATTCTTATCATTACTATCAACAATAATGACTATAGCAATAATACAGCAATGTAACTGGGAGGTGAACCATGAAATGCTTTAAATGTGATGTGTCTTAACCCTGAATACTTTGAATTACAATAATCTAGCCAAGATGAAATGAAAGCATGAATGACCTTCTCAAGATCAGGTTGAGAAAGACCTGATTTTTGAGATGCTCCTTAATTGATAAAGACATAATTGAACTTTAGTCATTTGTTTTTCATATGAAAGGTCACACTCAGACACTAAGCTACGGGTTTCTGGCTGCAGGTTTGATATTTGTAGAGAGGGAACCAAGATGTTTTTGTAAAACAAGGATGGACTTCTGAGGACCAGGAGAATTGTTCCTGATTTGTTTTTGTTTTTTATGACTGATTTGAGAATGTTTTGGGACATCCTGTACTTTATTTCTGACAGGCAAGATAATATATAAGTTTTTCTTTTAATTTTTTTTTGTTTGTTTTACTTAAATGAGACACAGATTTGTGTGTCATTTGCAACCGTACAAAGTATTCCATTTTGAGTTTATTTATGCACAGAGCAATAAGGGGTCATGGACGGAGCCATGAGGAACACTGCAGGTCAAAGGGGCCGCATAAGAGCATGCATTACCCGTGACTACTGTTCTGTTTGATAAATAGGATTTAAAGCAGTCTAGAGCAGCATCCCTGCTTCAAACCCAGTTTTCCCAATCCAATGATCACCTGCATCAGGTGAATGTAAAAGGTTGTTTGTCACTTTAATCAAACCAGTTTCATTGCTATGACGTGCGTGGAAACCTGACTGGAAAACTCACCTTCAGGTAGACAATCTTCCTTTGATACAAAAACAAAAACCTTTTGATTAAAAATGGTAATTTAGAAATTCTATTATTCCTATATTCTAAAATTTTTAAATCTGTAGGGTCAAGGCTAGGTTTTTTTTATTAAGAAGTGGGTGCACTGTTGTATGCTTAAGGCAGGAGGGAACACAGCCAGAGAAGAGCTATTTACAATAGGTTAAATAGCAGCACCAACACTGTTAAAAAACCTCCTTGAGAAAGCTGGCAGGCATAAAATCTGAAGGGCTTCACACAGTGAAAGGGCCTCAAAATTAAGCAAGGCAGAAGGGTTTAGAGGAGGAGAAGGGTCACTACTGACATGACCCATCTGGAGTTTTAGACCTTACAGTTAGACAACAAATTCACATATGCACTGCTTTTAAGTCTTCAGCTCACCTGACAAGCAGCTTTGGAACACTTCTGGAGAACATGTTAACTCCGCACAAACGGGCCTAGCAATCAAACATAAATCCTCCACATTGCTACAACAACGTTACTGTCTCTGTAGAGGCCTCATTCGATTGTATCATTTATCTTATTTCTCTATTAAGAAGAAACTAAAGCTAGGTATGTATAAAATACATGTTTTGTGTTTCAGAGTTGAATTGATTGCTGAGCTCAAGAAGAGAATCATGGCAGTCATCAAGACATTCCATATTTTACTGCCCATTTAGTGCACAGTCTACATAATTTCAGTCTCGCATGTTTGACTTGCAAACATCTGATCTAAGTTCAGGCAGCCATTTGTTTCTTTTCATGTCAGTAGAATATGAAAATCAAATGGCAGACTTAAAACTTGGACGGTGAGCCGCATTTTTTGACATTATCATTGTGTGTTAATGCAATGCAGACATTTCAAATCAATCTGTTTATATAACTACTTTAACATACAACAGTAAGATAGCTCAATGTTTATTTTCATAGTGAAAAGTAATGGCTGTCTAGAGGTTAGGAAAAACAATTCAGATATCTAAAATGCTCCAGAAGACAGCAAGAATGACTGAACAAGCCAAGACATTGGCTGCGCTAGTTGTCATTATCTACTGTAACTTTGAATTGACCTTCACTGTGTCTCCTGTGTATGTTTTTGATTTTGAGAGATTGGTTTTGGCAAACCCTCTTGTGGACCAAGGTTAGAGGCATCAGGTATGTTCAACCTGCAGTCTATGACCACTGACCCTTTAATCATCTTGGCTCACTTAAGCTGCTGGTGGATCCCCCAGTAGATTTGTTTTTAATGCGCTGTGATTTTTTTTCTTTTTCCAAAGCCCCCCTTTTTATCTTCTTCCTGCTGTGTGGCTGAAACCCCAATGAAGCCATGGCAAGCCTCAAATCCCCCACATCAGGACTAACAGGAAAATACAGCTCAATCACATTATAAATAGCATAGTTACATTACTGAATTGATAAAGTAAACTATTGTTTGTAGGTATAACAACTGTTAAAAATATGTGTAACACTTTCCATTTCCTTTTGATTACTTTATGGTTAAGTGGTGAAAGATAAATGTGCAAGATCTGTATTTGACTACATAAGAACAGACTTCATAAGATGTATACTCGCTGCTGGGAAATACTGGGAACTAAGCGACAGAATGGGCCTCAAAGTGCATAAATCAAGGAAAACATACATACACAGCTTTCCAAATGGGTTACTTAAAGGCTGAGGGATACTTTTTCTGCATGTATAGGTTTTGAGCCCAACAAAGTCTTAGTTTTGGCCATACAGTATATGAATCATTTCAAAAGAAAACGTTTCATCATAATTCACTCACAATCTAAAGACAGCACCTCACTGCTGTGAAATCTGCACAACCGTTTTGACGTTGGTGCAGCTTTTGGAACTGACTGATGCAATTCAAGTTTCCAAAGAACGAAGATTGGTCTTCAAACCCCATGCAACTTGGCAGAGTGTCACGCTTACTGACCTCCAAGCTAAACCTCTTTCTAAAACTCCAGGGAAGTAGGGTAAAATACTTGGAAAAAGATAACACATCGAAAACAATTACAATCTACTGTTACTTTATTGTAATTCAATTACTGTTCGCAGAGAGAATATTTGACAATAATTTCATTTGAGATGAAACAATTACAACTAATTTATCGTGCAGTTAGGTTAAAC
The DNA here is from genome assembly GCF_042242105.1 of Pempheris klunzingeri. NCBI lineage: Eukaryota > Metazoa > Chordata > Actinopteri > Acropomatiformes > Pempheridae > Pempheris > Pempheris klunzingeri. The sequence goes on from NC_092012.1 coordinate 13,972,781, forward strand.
ACATTTACCCCTCAACATATGCTTTTGCTTATTATTAGTGTTCATAATATAATTAGGGAATAAAATATGAATTAGTGATATGCCATCTTTTAGGTTGATTTTTTCCACTGCATTTGATCTTTAAAGTCTGCTGGATGGGCAGCATCCTGCTACAGTACTTCATAATAAACATTTTACAATTTCCATGGAGAAGCCAAAATTATTAATTCAGTGTATTGTAAATGTTACTGAGACATACTGCAGGATCTCACTGGAACCAAAATTCTGTCATACTTGTCTGTACTCTGAGTAAATGCCTAAACCCACTTATTTTCCAGCACTCCTCCCCCCATTTTATTGGTTCGCCAATCAAATTCTATTTTCGATCAACTTACTTGAGAGTTGGCATGTACCGTAGCATGCTGTTCTTGTAAATCCCTGTACAGAAAGAATTGTGTCATTCCCCTGTGTCCTCTGATTTGCAAAGGAACACTGACTTCATTTCTTTTAATTATGCCTGTTGAAAAAAAAAAAAAAATGCTTATATATTGCAGAGCACCACACCTGCATTTGAGGGAAAGGCAGGACAAAAAGAGGTATTGTTGTTGGGTGTAGGTCAGTGCTGCTAGTCTGCTGCTCCCTAGAACATTCCATGGTGTCACATAATACTGTCAGTTTCCTGTTGGAAGTGCCAGCCCAGAAAGATTGAGAGTGCTTGCAAAGTCAGAGAAGTGTGTGTGTCTATCTGTACAGTATATGTTAGTGTGTACTGTACATGAGCACCACCACTTTTTCTGATGACCTGCATTTCCTCTCATCTGCTGGTACTGTATATATATACTGCTATAGAAACAGAAGAAATGGTAATTTCCTTAGCTGTGAATTACCAAAATTGTGCGTTTATGTGTCAGAACACTTGGAACAAAGTATGATACATCTCCTGTGCTGGGAAGTGGGTTTGCACTTAAAATTTTTATAGGGTGCTCTATGCTATGCATGAACACAGTCATGCGTAAAACACAGCCAAAGAAATAACTCACCTGCCCTCTACTTGGAATTGTAAAAAGAATTGCTCCCTCTGGATGCCACCAATAGAAAGGCCTTGGAAACAGCCTAATATTTGTTTTGCATTATGCTCGGGTCAATACAGAACTGTATTCTGAATCACGAAAGGTGTGGATATAAAAGACACATTTTTTGTGATCACAGGTAAGGTCTCAAAAGGAGATGTTTGTTGTAGAATAACACAAACAAGTAGAAATTACAGTGTGGTCTGGAGGGGCGGGAGCAAACAGAATATTTGAATTTGAATTTTCTCAAGTGTTGACCTGAAGTGCCAGTATCTCTCCCCCCTTATCTTAGTTTTCTGTGCTTAAAATGGTGCCGGCAACCACAAATAAAAATGTATTGTTATTAAATAACAATTTTTTAATAAGTTGTTGAGTTAAACTATTCTGTTAATTTTCCATGTGCTCCTGCTATTACAATCATATGTTTTCTGTTACTGTTCTTACTGTTACAGGTATTGTTCATTGATGCATTGAAATTTGTTGCAAAGAAAAATCAAAACAAAATCAAAATATCCAGTCCAAATCGAGGAACATCCACATCTATCTTTATCTATATCTATTTCTGTCTGCAAAAAGGAATCAGCGAACTATCTATCACAAACCATAAGACGGTTACAGGACTCTGCATCTGTTTTTAAACCTTAGTTTAGAGTTGTCATCTACAACCTCATAAGTTTCTTTCACACACACGCACACAAAAGCTGCAATGTCAGTAGGGGTAAAACACCCTTTAACATTATGCCAGTGAAAATGTGTAAATTAGACTTGGCCCTGTGCAGCTTTGGAGCTCAGTACGCAACGCATGCTGAGGAGACATTAACGAGGAAGTGGAGACTCAGTGATTTAGAGGAGAAGCAGTCTCACACTACAGAGGGAAAATAAAGTCAAATAATAGATCTCAAGGATGTAATTAAGAGGATTGTGATTCAACAATGAGGTAACTATTAAGTCGCTCAGCCGCGACAGCCAGCTACAAGTCACATTTAGACGTGTGATGACATCATTTATGTTCGAGTGAGTTTTCTCTGTAAAGTTGTATGACTGAAGAAACGTGCTATCCACTAAGAAAGCACAGTGTGAGTTTGTGCCCGTCTACCTGCCAGAGGTGGCTCAAAGTTATTTCTGTATACTGTTTATGTTTAGATTGAGGGAGAAATGGGAACAATACCTGGAATTTGCGTTAAATCGTCCCATCAATAAAACTCAAGGATTTCAGACTATGTGATTCATGGACATTTATAGATTTTTTTTTTTTTTTTTTTTTTAAATCAAGATTTAGCAGTGATAAATCAAACAGTACAAATGTTTGAAACGTTTAAATTATTTATTCAATTACTAATCTTTTAGTCTGGTAATTTAAATGCCAAACTGATAAAAAATGTCTCCAACTCATGTGTTACTTATGAATAAAATCAGCTGTGAGGAAACTAGTGCCACATGTTCGATCACTTGTGATGCTAACCTGCTCTGTGAGTGACAGCTCAGCTAATGTGTGAGGCACGTCACCAGGGACAGTCGAGGTCTGTGTGCATCTGCTCATAAATCACAAAAGAGCAGACCACTCACTTACACTCCCCTGTATTGCTTGATTAACTGCAAATCATAACATTGTCCCTAAGCGTGCCACGGGTAAATAAGGGGAGTGACAAGCAACAAACATTTATTTTCTTGTGCGCCTGCTTCAGAATTTAATTAGCCTTTTTTTTTTTTAACCTGTGAACCCAAAGCCTCACCCCTGCTGTAAGACGCAGAATTCATTAAGCTGTTTTCTGCCCTCAGATTTTCACACCACGGCTTTGAACATCTGCACCCTGTCATGTATCATCCCATTCATTTCTACTTAATTTGATCCTAATAAGCGCCTACATGAGGAGCCAGATGTTGCTGCTTCGACTGTGGCACTGAAAGTTTTGTTTGAGGGGAGTTATGCCCTGTGCCTGGTGGGCAGGGAGGTGCATCCAGTGCAGGCATAGACTGTTTGAAATCACTCATTAATATGTAGAATAGTTTTGTGATTTCTTATTTTCTAGATATTAGTTTTTACTTGTCAGTGCACACAGAAAACCATCAGCATTTGACAAGGTCCCTCAGGGTAAGCCTGAGAACTTGCTTTTCATTTTCATTAATTCCAAAAGACCTGTTTACGAGAAAATCATCAAACACATGTTTGTATCAGCCAAGTAAAACCCAGTTTAAAAGAAATAACTTCACCGTTTCCTCTTGGAGCAGAAGTTTGAAATAATGGAATATAATTTCTTTTTCAGAGGGATCAGTAGCATCATGGGGAGATCGATGTGTGTGAGATGATGTTCAGTGGGCAGGATGCTGGCAGTAGGTCTGATTATGTTCTGTGGATAGAGAACCCCTGTAAACTTGACTGCTAATCAGCACCATATGCCAGCCCCTGGCCCTCATTCTCATCTTGTCATTTCAAGTGGCTCCTAGACATGGCTCCTGACATGCCCTGGATTCAGCTACAGCAACTAGCAGCCTGGCATGTGCTAATGAGAGAAGTGGTGGATGCCGAGGAGTCTCATGTACCCCAGAGATGCACAGGAGGACGGGCAGAAAAGCCAAAGGCTGAGTCATATGACCCTTATGAGTGGGCCTCTTTACCTGTAGTGGGAGCAGTAGTGCTGCTGCCTGCACACCCATGGGACAGTGTGTGTGTATGTGTGTGTATGTGTGTGTATGTATTTGTGACAACTGAGCATGGTTCTTAGAGAATATACATGGATTTCTTGAGGGATGTAAAAACTGTCAAAGCAGTTTCCTCCTTACTTGTGTCTACTTTCGGTAACTGATGAGGCAATCCTTGAACATGTTTCTTTTGTAAAGTTTTTCCTTGCAGAAAATGTTCATAATTCTCAGCACAGGGTGGCCTTTTGAATGTCTATCACATTCAATCACTTCTTTAGCAGTAACCTGATTCCAAAGCTGGCGGCAAACAGGAAAGGGTCAACGTGGCACTGACACAGCGCAGATGAGCCTTTCCGTCAGCTGAGCATCAAATCAGGTCAATCTAAATAACTCCCTTGATTATAATTTCTATACCCTTTGGGGTCATGGGGGTTCAAGCGTGTCGTCTTGCCGCAGATCATTATTACACGGAGGGAAAACTGAACTGGGATGCTTGAGAGGGGTGTAGAGCTGAGGAGAGTCACTCACCCTTCTGTCCAAGTACTCATCTGCTCCTGTTTAACCCCAGGTTGCCAACAGCACTCTGGGTTATCAGAGTGACCACTGTGCTTTACTTTGTATTCAAGGAGAACACATCAGAGTCACATATGTAGACAGATATTCCCTCCACAGGCTGCTGCTGTTCGGGGCAAAATATTGTCACTACAAAAAAGGGATGAGCCCGCAGTGCTCCAACACTGCAATAAACTACAATAGCGTGATCTAAGAAGGTCTGACGGATGGCTCTGATGGAGCCTTCTGTCTGCTCGCAAAGCTATTTGTACTGAGTCCCAGACCGGCGCTGCCACTGCTCCTCTCATGCGCTGTTGTCATTCAAAGTGACTGCGACTTAGTGTAACTGTCAGCTGACTGGTTTCTCATTGTTTTACATGCTCGCAGACTATGCCTGTGAGAGAGTCAGTGCAGGCCCCTCAGGCAAACATCGTGTCAGCCAGCTTTGTTCTACAGGATGCCGGGGCTCCCTCAGCTGCTGCTTGGCTCCTCTGCTAACTGGGGAAGTCAAGGCGATTAAATGAAACATCCTGAATCTCATACTTCCTAATGCTTTGTGACATCCACACTCTGCTGAGACTGTAGGCGAGGCGTGCCTACACAAAGGAACAGCAGCAAAACAAATAGTGCCTTTCTTTTGAAAAGGATTCTATGCCACAAGACGTGTGTACATCATTTACACTGATGTAGTCTGGCACATTCTCACAATGCTACCTTCAATGAATTATGGAGAATGTTTTGAGTGGCACTTAGAGATTAAGCTAAACAAAAGCACTGTGTTGTAAGTCCTCAATAAAACGTGTTCTCTGAGCAGCATTATGCAGAATGTTTAAAGTACACAAACAATTCAATTCAAAAGCACAGCATTTGTATGATACACTGTCTTGTTTTTTTTTTTACATGGAATGTAATAGTATATTAATGAAGCACTTGATACTGTTGTATGAATTATTGAAGACAAGACCGTAGTCCCAAGTCAGTCAGTCAGTCCAGTAAACCCAGGATCTCTGACATTGGGGAGTGTGTCCCTAGAGAGGAGGTCCATAGCCCAGCTTTGTTGGAGGCTGCAGTTGCAGATTTTAGTTTGCACGTCATTAAGAATCGGAGGAATGTTGAAAATCGAGGTGTTCAGTTTATTAGTTATTTCCCCAATGCCGCACACTACCCCATGTGCGGCCAAAATAAACAGAAACATCAAAAAACTTTACACTAAAGACAACAAAAAATTTATGATGGAGATGTGAGTAGGAGGTTTGGGATATTGTGGTGGACACAGGGAGAAAGAAAAGAAGAGATGACAGACAGATGCGGGAAATATAAATGTCTGAAACAGTCATTATTATTTCATACAAATGCCTTTTCTTTGCTTGAAAAATTTAAGCTGCAATGGCAGCACCAACGCTGCACATGTCAAAAGAAAGCCCAGGGACCGCAGATGATTTAAGTGGGAGAGGAGAGCATATGCAAAAACCACATGTGTAACACCCATCAGTAAACAGTGAATATGTGGTAAACTTGGCAGAACACTGACATTTTTTAGAGCACAGCCAGTGTGTTAAATAAAGAGAGGGCCCTGCTAGTTCCTTTCTTATGTCAGCTTGAGGACGGGCCAAAGTGTGTGCACTGCTCTGAATATTATGAACCATAACAAGATGTCACAGCAACTTCACAGTGCTGGTTTGGGTCCTTTATAGGGTCAGTTATGACTTGTTTTATTTACTTGTCAGCGCATAAATGCTAAATAAAAAATATTAAAGGAAAGCTATCACAAAAAGGTACCAGAAATTTTAAGAAAACATGTATTTCATCATTGCCATCCTCAATAAATGCAGTAAAGCTTGTCACGGGACTTTTCAATTTCATTCACAGAGTAGGCAACTGTTAATTGTCCTCTTTACTCATCTTTTCAGTCCATATTTCCTTGCCAACGCCAGCCTTACCCCTTAGCTGTAGGCCAGACCAAACAATCAATTTTTTACCAGCTTTGAGTGTGAACCATTAAAAAGTTTTTAAATGCAGAGCTTTCTGATTAACATATTGATCAGATCTCAGTCTCCATATTGATCATAAGCAACTGAACTACAAATGGTAGTTTAATTCAAAGCACACACTTTAAATCATACATTATGCTAATGACAGAATGATGGTTTTTTCCCCAAAAACAAGGAATTTCAACAAGCCTTAATATTTCAGTCTTGATTTTTGAGACCACACTGCCAATTAGACATGTTTATTGGTAGACCAACGATATACCATCATTCAGCCAACAACCAATAAACAAATTTGCGTATATTGCTGTATTCTTTAGTCATTAGTTCACTGGCCATCTTTATATAGAAATAAACAAGAAACCTTCTTCTTGCCTGTGTAGGATTCTAACAGTGGTGGTGCCTTTGATCTGAGGTCCTTGATCTCTTGGGCTCATGGTGTCATATCCCCCTGTGATGTGGTGGATTAATTAGGTGGAACGGGTATTTATCCCTTAAAATCATAATACTAATTTACCCAATGCAATGTGGTGGCTCTGTGGGAGGCAGCAGTGGGTCCAACTTCTATTAAAAACGCTTAGCCTTCACATCATCTGATGAGCTCCAGTACTGAATGGATTGCAAATCAGTGGAGACATTCAGCACGCAGAAATGCCAATTATTAACAAGAAACAATTACACCAATATCATCATATCAATGTTTTGCTGCTTGTTTCAGAGCATGTGCCGCACAAATGTTCACTTTTACCATTTGACTGAGTATCAAAAAAGCCCCCCCCCAAAAAAATTACTGCAGATATGTTTTTCATTTTATCTCCTCATTTTAAAAGAAACAAAAAGCTTTCACTTTGTGCCAGATTTTCACAAATTCGGTGATAGAGATTGGGCGCAGTGACTGAATTCGTGGACAAAGGCATGATGTGGGGAAGCGTGTCAGTAAGAAGTGAGAATATCAAGAGAAAAAAAAGTGTATTTAAAAGGTGAGAGGGAGAGAGAGTGGAGTAAGTAGTTACCATTCTATCTGTCATTTAGCAAACTAGTCATAAAATGTAAAATAATACATACATAATGAGACTGCTGCTACGAGAAGGCAAGCAAGTAAATAGAGAGACCGAGCGAGCACGAGAGAGCGGGTCTGCAAACAAGACCTGCCAAACCTTACAATAAAATCTTTCCTTGGTTCTTTTGTGTCCAACCCAAAGATAGTGTACATTGTCCATCCCTGTGTACAATTCTGCAGCGGAGGGCCCCTGGTTCCCCAGGCTGAATGCAACCTGTTCTTGTGCTCTGGTCTGTGAATGCTATCTCAGAGCAGCAGTGCCCAGAATGCTGCCTATTCCCACACCCAGCAAACGGCACCAGGGGATAAGGAAAACACAATTGATAGAAACTGTATTCTTTTCCATAGGTTCCCACCAGCATGTCGCTAACTGTTTCCGGTACCTTATCAAAGAACAAATGCCTTTGAAAATGGGGAAACAAAGCACCAGGCTGCATTGTTGCCTTCTTTTTGACAGGAATAATCTGGCTTTTCCATCACCCACCGAAGTAACCTCCACCTAACATTCTTGCTGACGAGGCCATGCAGGGAGCCAGCCATGTGCCATCTGCTGTTGTCTGTTACACACAGCACTGGACATGTATGGGGAAGTACACCTGTGATAACCTCTACATAAACTGATTCTTGAGTTTTTGTTGTCACTTCACAGCTTTTCATTGCTCATTATATATGCATATTCTGTAAAAATTACATGTGTGCACTGTGGGGAATTGCGGTGGTTCTTTAAGAATCCCCTTAAATGTGCTCTATGTAATGACCTTGTGATAGTTAATACGATTCAGACTCAGACCTATCCTTCCCTTTTCACACCAGTAGTGTACACTAGCATTTTCCTGCTTAGCCCCACAGTAGAGTACCATCTACTGGCGGTCTGTGGTACTGGATACACGACCAACAGCTTCATCTCAGCCACTTGCGTACAGTCACATCTAATCTGCTCCTGCAGGTCATCAGATGGTAGTCTCTTAAAGCAGACACAAGGAGACAAACCACAGCAACTATGCACTTTTAAAACCACCCTCTGTGGAGATTCAAATTTAGATCCTTAACTTGTGTACAATGCAAATTATGTTCATCGTAACAAATCAAAATATAGTTGAACTGACAGTTGATCTGACAGTTGAAAGGCATTAATTTGTGATGGAGCAGAATTTGAACTCAGTCTCTAGCATCTCTTGTATTAAGGAGTCACAGTTAAATTCATGCCTGAGTGAAGTTAAGTGTTTACTCTGGTGAGAGAAACGAAAACTGCTGTATTGTTGGTGGGGTTTTTTTGTACTTGTGCTGTTGGGTGTGACAAGACGACTCACTATGATTACTCTCGGTACACAAGGGCTGAAAGACAATAAAAATCCTGAAAATACATTGTAAATTTTCACTAAACTAAAATTTTTACTAAATAAAATCCATCAACTTTACCAGACAGAGATACTGCACTACAGTACAAAATCATAATTCCAATTAATATATAGATATATATATAATTATTATTATTGGTAATAATAATAATAATAATAATAAATACACAGTGACTCTTTACTTAGAGAAACTCATGTTGACTTACGTTGGAACATTATTTCTATGCAAGTTATTTAAATGTTATCCCGGAAATAACATTAAAATGTTGTTTATTATCAACAAGATTGTCCTTTTATGATTGACCATAATTACTGCCGTCAAAAGGTGACTTGCCCATTTAAGCAGTAAAGCCCGTTTTCACTTTCACCTATTTTGCTGAATATGGAACACATACTAATAACACTTGTGTTGTCTGTCTGTTGGATTGAGGAGGTGACAACCTGTTTCTGAAGCCGGGAGGGAGATGTCATCGGCACTAAAAGATGAATAGATCAGTAGAAGTGTCACTATCCTTCTTGGCTTATGACACACAGACCAATGATAATTACTCACTAGATGACAGCTACTGTGAAAAAAAAAAAAAAAAGCAAAAACCTTGTCTGGTGATTTCCAAAACTAAATGGATTGCAAATCAGATGAGAAATGAAGCATTACTACGACTAATCAATTATATTATCACTCGTATTTCACTTTATTTCACTCCCCTGACTTAAAAAAATATGCCAAACAACTTTGCTAATTTCTAAAAATTAATGAAGCAAAAGAAAAACAAAATCTATGCTTAAAGAGTGGCAGGAATGTCCCTAATTCTCACACCCACATCTCACACCCTGAAACTGATATGACACAAGCTTCACAACATGGAAGGTTTTAGTGAATGCTGCGAAAGAGACTGGCTTGGTAAGTGAGATGGCGATACAATGACAGAGAGACAGGGAGACAGAGACAGAGACAGAGAGAGGCAAAGGACAAAACTAATTAAACAATGCTGTTCACATACTAAAATGATGAATCAATAACTAAAATGTGAATTTGCTAGATTTCAGAAAATATCCAATTCTTTGCTCCTTGCAGTGATTAAATTCCACGACACAGACCAGACAACATCAACCAATTATGCAATTAAAGGAATAAAATCTCACTCGGGGCCATGGTCATAGAAATGTCTTTTCTTTTTGTGCTCCATTTTCTGTACACATTATGTTCAGTTTAGTTGTTTTGCAGAAGAAGGGTCATGAAAAACACACTGACACTGCCATTGTGCCTCTGTATCGTTGTCGGTACCCACTAAGCCTCGGTGAGGGCTGCTCTGCATCCTCACTGCCCGAAGGCTGTTTTCCTAATCATATTAATGAGGGAGCGATGCTCCGACCTGTGCTGCAGAGCCGCCGCCTATGCTCAAGGAGCGGTCCTATTTACACTGTACCTATACTAATCTGACAGCCTTGATCAAGGAACAGAAAATAAAACCCCTAAGGCCTCTATTGATCAACCTTGAGTCTTACTCTAACACCGTTGTGAGGGGCTGGTTAGCTATTACAAATGTTAGTGTGTTCAATGAATTATTTCATCAGAAAAAGCACGCTGCATTAAGTATTTATTTTGAAGTAAACTATTTCAAAGGGGTGTCCATACTATATCATCCCTGTTGAGATCGTGGTCTAACAGTGTAGCCTATTCTTTGTGTATACCTACAGTTTGGGGCTGAGAGAGAGGAATCACAGTTAAGGAGGACCTCAATAGCAGGAAGCGTCCACCAGTGCTTTAGGCTCTGAGGCGGGCTCCTAAATAGAGCAGTCTGAATCCTCTGACTGCATGATCATACAATTGCAACCTCTGGAAAATCAACAGGCTTTCATTATTTATGTCATTCAAATAAGCGGAGGCGAGAATTCTGTATTTCAGTTAAAAATTGTATGTAGGATCGGGCTTCAGTCTCAACATAAGAGGCAACAAACTTTTATTTATGACCTCCTGGTTCATTAAGGTGAACCTGCGAATGGTAGAAGAACAAAGTTGAAAACAACATCGTGAAAAAGATAAAGGGACAAAATACAATAAACTGGAGAGTGTATTTGTTGTAAATAATCAGTAATATAATTACCCGTGGAGACCTGCCTTCTCACTGATTTCCTAAATGTTTACTAATGGACTCTCTCTCTTAGCCATTCTATTACAGAGAATTGTTGAGTGTTGCCCTGGAGGCTTATATCTCTCCCAGGGCCATGGGCCTGGTTAATGGATGACCCACTTGTTAGCTAATTGCCGTGGTGTCCCTGAACACAAAGGAAATGTTAAATTATGTTATGTGGCTGTTAGATAATGAGCTGGAGCAGGCATAGCACTTCCCTCCATGCACAGCCCATACATAAACTATAAATGTTGTTCACACCTTAGAAAGGGAGAACACTTTTTTTTCCTGTGGTTTTCACACCCAGGAGCGTGTTTAAAAAGACTGCCGTTCTATGTCTCATATCATCTTTTTGTTCTTGTGTTTTGCGTCTATTTCTTTAGTTTTTGTTTTGTTTTTTTCATTTCATTTATTACAAGTTTGTACTTTTTTTTTGTCTTACACACAGACTCCAGGCCACATGTCGTGCTGTGAGTCATCAAAACATGGAAGCCTGACTTCACAACCAGCAAAGTTATTAGATCCGTGCTCCGACAGTGCACACATGTAAATGGTGACCTCGTAAAGACGCGGGGTCACACAAATCTTAAAGAGGGACCTATCACACCGTCTGTGATGCCCCTACTCTCTAGTGAGGAGCCCAGCAGACAAGCACCTCACAAAGCCAGACAGAGAAGGAGGAGCTCGTCTGATTTAGACTGACAGTCACCTCACCTCAACAAAAGCAGACTGATTCAAACCAAATGGACAGCATACTTGTTATAAGCCCTCCTGCAGGAGAGAGAGTTTGTAAAAAAATTAAAAAATCCCAAAACTGTTGAGAACAGGATCAATGCTGCAAGGAGGTTTAATGATTCTTGTTGATATGTCCAGTTTGTATCAAAATTTTTATTTATCTTGACGTGCCAAGTTCGCAATGTCTATGAATCAAAATCTAATTTAAATTTTTAAATAGAAGACAGACGAAAATGCATATTTAAGTGAAAGTGGCTCAGTCAGTGAGCCCTTTGTGGATATATTTTAGGATCCCTGAAGTACAGACAGCCTCCTCACCTCTTGGTCCTGAAGCCAGCAGTGGAGAGGCCAAGCCTGTCCAAAGAGTCTCTTTCACCCTCCTCTGAGGATTTGTTTTCACTGGAGGACATGCTGGAACACAGTGCCATGTTTGAATTCTACTGGCACTTTTTTCAAATAGTAGCCACAGCCAATTGGAAAGGCCTGGCTTATGATTTTATTCAATATTTAACGTCCTAGGGCAGAATCTCTGGCAGCGCGGGATAAACAGCCAGGACTGTGTTGGTATGAAATGAAATAAATAACTAAACATAGCTTCCCTTAGATATCTTACAATTAAGGCTAGCTAAAATCCCAGAAATTACATTTTTCTAGCCCTTTTCATGCCCATGGTTTTGTTACGGCTTCATCATCAGTATCAGCAGCCTGTGTTTATTCAACCCTCAATTACCAAAGGCTCAGCCGGCAGGCCTTTAATTGATTACTTTAATTGATTGGTTGGGGGGGTAACCATGGCTGAAAAGCAGTTTATCTTAATCAGTTGAGAGGAAATTTAGAGAGGGGCTTGATTTCCTCCAGCTGATCACCCCTGTGTGGCATGAAAGTACAGAGTGGGAGGAGGTGTGTGAAAATTTCTAGTTACACATCTAACACTAAGGAGGGGATGAAAATTCACCAAATGCATTAAGATCATAGATTCATGGAGTTTGGTCCCTCTTTCTAGAAGATAATCTCCTGCGTTTTCTTCACTTTCTTCCCTCTGTCCCAACTGGCGGGGGTGGGCGTTCATACTTGGATGCTTAAGCCATTGACATCAAACCAGGTAGGCCAGATGTAGAAATGCTGCTTATGCACAGTAACTATGCATATGCAATCTTGGAAAATGAATTTACTTCAGTTTTATAATACTTTTGTCTTTTGAATTGGACATTTCTGTTTTACAAATTAGTAGAGTGAGCCCACAAATTCTCTTTTTGCATGTTTCTTTTAATTCAATTAATAACGGTCCAATTGAAACAGTTCCAACTGAACAGTTGGTACTGATAAAACAAAAAAGCGAGAACATTTGTAAGCGCTTGCTCAGCTTCTCTGAAGTCAATGGATTTTTGCTCCTTGTTTTTTTTTTTGGAAGGGGGGGGGGGCGATTTTTGTCATTTTATTTTGCTAATTTAATGGTCTGCCTCTTGGAGAATTCAAACATTAATTATTCATTAAATAATTAACCTTTAGAGCCTAATTTCTTGATGGCAAATTGTTGTATTAAGGCCCTTCAGCTTGCCAGTTGTGTCTGATTTAAAACAAAGGCTGCATCCAAAATTCCATATCAACATGCGATTTAGTACTCTAAAATAGAATATGATATATATTATAGAATGTCCAAAACCTTATTATGTGAAATGCATTGTATTTGCATGGAAATATTACAGTACGCAAGCACTGGACCAGCATAACTCACAATGCAATGCAGTAATGACGACGACAACAATCATAAGAGGCAGTGGCCGAAAGTGTCCAAGGCACCACTAATAACGCTTTAATTTCTGTGTTTCACTTTGTTGTAATATACCGTAATATATTTTTTAAATTTATTTATCATTTGGGTTTCCCCAGTTATACGTCTCCAACAGGCAAGGGGTAGGGGCAGGGGAATTTGTATTCTTTTTGGCAGTGAGTGTCTGCACACAGACCTGCACAAGTGTAATAACAGTTGTTGGCCTGATGGTAGCTGATTGGAAAATTTCAACATATCTCCCAACCCTAGTTACTACCCTAAATGACTTCAACAAATTTCAGATGAAGCCAATAAGTAGTGCCTTCATCCAAGAAGGATAGTGACAGTAACTGTTTTATAACAACGCTGTAAATCAAAATTTCTGATGTTTCATGAGTGTCATCAGTCATCACCGCCTCTGATGGTTTACAAGTGCATGTGTAACAAATTAATGACACTATGAGGGCTACAAAATAACCATGGCCTCGTATAAGAATGGTTACTCGGGAGTAGGTGAAGGATCTTGGCACTGCAAAAGTAATTTCTTTGCATGCGCAGTACCTTTGTTGACACCTGTCAATAATGGCAAACAGTTGATTGAATGTTCCTAATTCCATTGAAGGGTAATTGTTGTAGTGGAATTAATCATTGTGCATATGCACGATTTCACAGAGACTGACATTTATTAAATGCAACCTTGCAGAGCTTCATAAGCAGCACTGACGAGAACGGCACAGGACTTGGTCCGGGTGGCATCGGTACGGACCCAACCCATCCAAGTCATGGTCTGTTTGTCTCCTTGTCAATGGGGAAGAGATATAGAGCCATCAAAGCCCTAACTAACAGACTGAAGAACAGCTTCTTCCCTGAGCTGTTGCCTCCACCCCCCCCACACACGCTTCCAAAGCTATTGAGCACTTAAGACTGTGTTGTTTTTAACCACTTAATTTGTTGTGCAATACCCATTTATACTGCACTGTCACTGTTTACCTGCCACATCACAAGGATCTCTCATCGTATTTGTCTTGTTTTATAGTTATCTTGTTTTCATCTTGTGTTCTATTCCTGCTGGTCTCTCTATAATTTCATTGTAAGCCTATGATGACAAATACAGTGTCTTAATGTCTTAGTAAATCTGAAGAAAAGAGTGCATACTGCAATTGTGCGTGATGCATCTGGCCACTGATTTTTTGTATTCCAAGAGCGGCAGAGAGTACGCAGAGCATATACATGGAAGCTGGTGGGCAAGATGTTTAATGCATATCATTAACAGACTGTTGAACATAATTCCACCTTTTTTCCCACTGTGACTTAACAGTAACAAAGACCTGGGGAATATCCTGCAAACCCAACAACGTGTAAGTGACAACATGCCACTGCTGACAGGATTAGAGTTGTGAAACAGCAGGAGATTTACCGAGCATTTCCTGGAGATGTGGAAAATTTTCCCCACTTCAGGATAGTTTAAATAAGGAGGAGTTGGGAAAAACACTATCATTTCTCTGGAGCATCCCACAGCCAAGAGCAAGGACCCTTGTATATTGAAAAAAATAATTTTATTTCCTGCCCAAAGTGACCCAAAGTGCTGCGTGTCAAAAATTCAGTATTTCTAGTTTGTATTTCTACGTTGCAAGAAGAATATAAGTACATGTGTACATCACAAAGGAAGCCTTTTGAGAGGTGTGACTGCTATGTGCATAGAGTGCATACTGTATAGAGGCTCTGCAGAACTTCCTGTATTTCAACACACTCTGGGAAAGGTCTGATATAAATGTGTTGGCTATGGCTATCACTTATGCTGAGTAAAGAATATATTTTAAGCCATTCGGAATGTTTTCTTAAGATATCCTATGACCCCTTTGTGAATTCAAGGAGAATGTCAACCATATCTTAATAATAAAGGCTCCTATTGATCTACAACTCATTATTGTATGATAAATTGCTAATGCAAAAGAATTTTGATGATGAGATTAGAGAAAGACAATTCAGATAATGACAATAATGCTCTTCTACGGCAGTGAAGATCCCTAATGGACAGCATTATTGCACTCAGGAAATGTGTACTTAATTTAACCCTTCTTGCTCATGTATTTATCTGCGG
The DNA here is from genome assembly GCF_042242105.1 of Pempheris klunzingeri. Taxonomy (NCBI): domain Eukaryota; kingdom Metazoa; phylum Chordata; class Actinopteri; order Acropomatiformes; family Pempheridae; genus Pempheris; species Pempheris klunzingeri. The sequence goes on from NC_092012.1 coordinate 13,988,167, forward strand.
AGCTATTTACAGTTTAGACTTGTCTGAAATTATGACAACACTGACCTTTGCTATGTATGACCATTCTGACCCATCTGGCTTCATTCATGTCTGCTTACTGTTTGCCCTTTGACTGGTGGTAATTGGTCTCTGCCTGGCACTAATGGCCGCTGGATAGGAATGCTTTTCCCCTGTCTGTTCAGAGGATAATGACAAGAGGCCAGCATGACCTTGTCTGGGTGGGAGCAGCTTTCCTCCTTCTGAGAGAGGCCACTCCACCGGGCTCCCACTAGGCCCTGGTATCTGTCAGCCTCTGAAGATCCAGTGCTGTAGCACAGCAGCAGGCCAGCCAAGCACAACCAAGAGTTGCTGGGAGCACAGAGAACGATGAACAATCTTTCCCAGGGTCCTTTGCCCACAGTCATTTAATTCAAAGTCCTGGTCTATACTGGACAAGTACTAAAAGTGTCAAATGAACACGCAAAAGACAAATTTTACTTTACCTTTAAATCAGGGAAATAAGTAGGGATGACACTACCAATTCTTTTCATTATCAAATAATCTGTTGAGAACGTATTTTTTTTATTAATTGGTGTAAAAATGCCCATCACAGGTTTTGAGAGCCCGAGGTCACATCCTCAAATTGCTTACTTTGTCTGAACAGTAAAAAACCCAAAGATATTCACTTCACAATAATATAAACCACAGAAGAACACCACCATTCTTAATGGAAAAGTTGGAATAAGCTAAATATTTGGTAGGACTATTTTTGCCTGATGAACGGCTGAAGCAAACAATCATTAAAATTGTTGCCTTGGGGGATTAATATAGTTGTTTATCACTGTAAATGACTCAAACATTACTCTGCCACGTGACATTTCTGGTCACTATAAGATGGATCAGTCACTTATGAAGAATGAGCTGTAAAGTGAGCTGTAGAACAACATATGTCCATTGCTGTATTTTGTTCCTCAGTGATCTATCTAAGTTTGACCGCTGGAACACTTGGCCAGATTATAAGCTTTGTGTCAGAGCGCAGCCTCAGGGTTTTTGTTAGGAGTTATCACGCTCAAAGCCTCTCTAAGCTCTCTGAGCATGTTCAAAACTGTGTGTGTATGTGTGTGTGAGTACTTGTGAAGTATATATGTTTCTATCATCTGTTGATGTATATACTAGTCCACTGGGTGTAAGATTGTTCATTTTCAATGTAAATTAGGTTTGCAGTGGCAAAAATATGTATGTTTTCCATAGTATCTCTACCTTTACCAGTTAAACGGGATGACAGAGACAGACACATGGACAGATGCGCATACAAACGCTTTCCTTGTTATTCTCCCCTCTCTACCTCATTCCATTCTGTCACTCCATCTCTCTGCCATCGCTATGCTACTCTTTCCAGATAAATGTTTCATGAGGCAGCCCCCATATCCTCTCCTGGAATAACGTCTTCTAGATATGTCCAAGAGATTATATGACACATCACTCAGTCACATTTACCTCACATTGCACATCTCATGGCCTAACACAAGTGCATCTTCAACAGAACTAAGATAGGAGGGGGGGAAAAACAGGGAAGAAGCATATTTTATTACCCAAAACTGACTGTCAAATAGTGTCTGCAGTCAAAGAATTATCAAAGGGTTTATCCTTTTCAGATGTGAAAGTCTAAAGTGGGTCACACGCTACATTCACTGTAATATCACAGTAAATATTCACAAGCTTATCATTATTTAATCATCCCCTAATGGAAAAGATCTCCACCCCAAATATAGACCCACCTCCAAACTTAATAATTTTCAAATATGTTAACAGCTGTAACTGTAAACTTCATACAGTTAGTGTGCCTGTCCTGCCTTTCACCTTAGCTGCTGTACGTAGGGCAGTGGAAGATTTGATCTAATACTGTAACTGTTCAAGAGCAATCGATTTACTAGTCACAAATATATTTTGTTAAATACATACATATGAGAATTACAAAGGAATTAATTAGCGCAGGCAGTTTTTCAATCAGTAAACTGGTACTTTCAAAGTGCATTTAAAAAAAATTGATTCAAATTAATCTGACAGTGAAGAAAAGCACAGTGTACAGTACATGAAATGAAGTTGGGTGATAGTGATATTATTTTAGAGGGATTTCTTTTTTACTATAGCATTTTCTCATGATGTTTATTGTGTCTCAGCTGTTTGATGTGTGAAGACTGATTTACACTAGTCAGAATTCTATGTTATCTGTAGCATCTCCACTTCTCTGCCGTTTTCCTTATTGTGTTTTGATTTGATAATTGCAATATATGCTTCATCCCTTTGACAGAAAAAAAAAAACAAAAAAAACTGTATTTACTTGTGCTTGCAGCTGGGGCATGTCAATCGTGTAACGTAATAAATATATAATAAAATATGCTTGCATAAAGATGAGTTGTGTTAACTGTATGAACCTTGGCTCTGTTAAGAGCCCTGCTGTTTAATCAGTGGTAAATTATACTGTCCTGCCTGCGATGGTCATTTGTCAGCGCATACTGATGCTTGCAGCAAGCAGCGGAGGTAAGAACATTGTTGCTTCGATAGCTTCTCTGGATGTTTTCATATCAAAAGGTCTGACCATTGTTCTTTTTATTGGTCTTTACACTTGAAGTGCAATGTGACTTTTTAAAAAACACTGTGTTATCCATGTAGACCAATTAAAACATTGCAACGCTGAAATACATAATTATAAAGGCTTGTCTTATGGAGACCGTTATCAAAATTTGGTCTCCGACCTCGACTCTCACCTCTCAGGACCTTGGGGTGAATCTGTCCACAATTTATCATCTAAAGATACAAGGGTTTTATTGAAGGTTGCCTTCTCCAAAAGTACTGTACAATATTCTTTTCAATACACAGGTCTCTTACTATACAGGTTTCTCTACAGTATTCTATTTTCAAGTCCAGTTCTTAAATTTTAATGAAACATAACTTCATTGCATTCAAAGTGAGATCAAAGTGTTCTGGTTCTCTGTTTGATGTATCCTCTATTTGAAGTTTTTTCCAAAGACAGAGAGTGTAAAACAAAAGTTTACATATTCTTGCCTTTGTGGGAGCAACTTCTGCTGCACAATATATTGATCCCACTTTCTGAAAAAAGAGAAAGTAGAAAGACTTGGGTTTTTTGTTTGAATCATGTTGTTGCATTGTCAATACAAGGCCGGCAGCCTATTCCTGGCAAGTCTGATGGAGCTGAACCGAAGTGAGGAAAAAAAAAACTGAAGGGCCAGTCAGGTTTGTATGGTATCAATCTAAAAGAGGTGGATGGGACACATGTGAACATGGTGACCAGCCGTGGCCTGATGGACAACCACACCCCGGGGAAAGTATCACCCACTGACAGTGATTGACAGATAGAAGAAGCAGTGTTGTTGCAATGTCGAATGTCTAGTCCCCACAACACAAGACGTGTCATTAGGAGCTGTCAAAGCAACATGAGGCACTTGACAATGACATCACTCACAGCCAGAGAGTGAGCAAGACTGCTGATGTGTATTCATTGAGAAATAGGACCACAGAGAGGCAGCCTTTAGAAAGCACTGTATGTTTATATGCAAGTATCTGTGTATGGTGGTCTGTATAAACAGACTGAGAGCTTACTGTGATTTCTCTGAGTTGATGTAAAAATGTCTCAGTCTGTGCTATTTAAGCAGTGACTTTTTCTCATTCCACAAAAGTTAAACTGCACTTATAGTCCAGGAAGATTTCTTCGGTTAATCCAAACTCAGACGTTTTTTTTTTTTGCAACAAGCCCAGTGTGTTTAAGCAGAAAACTGTGACAAAAATACTACTGAAGTGTCACAGTGTCACATTTTGTTGAATGTTCATTGTGTAAACTGTGTAAATCTCTTCCAGTAATTTGTAGTATTGTGTCACACAACCATTCATGTTAAATGTTTTATAGCAATGTGTAGATGATAACATAATGCAACTCTTTTGGAGCGATGAACCATCGTGTGTTTCATGTCAGACATATAGAGGTCGAATGGAGGTCACAATCATAACGTATGAGACAGGACAAGCAAATTTAAGTACACAGTTAGTTTCTTTATGGGTGTTGTGATCATTTCCGACATTTTATTTGACAACATTTTTCTTTACAGATATGCTACAGAAACACCTGTGACCACTTTTCCATTTACCTGTAATGATATTTATCCATTTATCTCAGTTTTGATGTGAGTTTCAGAGTTTTGGAGATACAAGCTGTATAGATATCTGCATTTCCTTCAATACAGTGGTACTTGATAGCTTAAGGTGGCATAAGTTGGAGGAAAAGATTTTGATTTTGGTGTGAAACATACTGATTAGTGAATAGTGTCAGTAAACTTGCCACCACAACAGCTAGAAACCCCCAAACTGTAGGATAACTTTAACTATAAGAATAACGATAACAATGACGATGTGAGCATTCACGCTGATAAATGATAACATCCTGTAAACGGTGACGCTGTGTCTGCAGCTTAGTGAAGTGGATACCAGAAGTGAGCGGTTTCACAAAATTCTTCAAAGACGAGAGGAGTTAGGAAAATCTTGCAATCTGACATGAGATCCCATCAGTGTCAAAAACCGTCTGGCAGTATGTCTCAGGAAGAATTATGTTTTGTATGTGTAATTTGCAGCCTATAAGCGTTTACCGTGACGCCTTGTGAAGTTGGAAGGATTTTGATTGGCTGTCGGTGTTTCTATCGTTAATATTGGCGCTACTGGCGTTGTCGCCATAGTTGTGGTGTGGACATCCACTTAAGTTAGAACGATTGTTAAAAGTATAGTCATCTTTCCTGGTGTGGACAACCCATTAGTCTTTATTTTGACAACTTTTCCTCTACATAACTACAGTCAGAGAACAGCAACTATGATGGATATACTGTCTGAGCTGTGCCAACTAAAACATGTGAGAAGGCCAGGCTGGGGCAGGTACAGTGGGAATGGGCTGACTTGTGCTTAGATCTTACAAGGCAGAAGTAGAAGGAAAGAATCTCTGGGTTCTGAAATGCTCATTTGCATGGGAATATGCATGATTATGAAGCTAATTTCTTTGGAAAATTACTGCACTGTTTGCGAACAAATGAAAAAAAACTGTCACCCATTCAAAGTCGCCCTTTCTACAGCCAAAGGTTGCAGAAATCAGTAATTGACAGTGGTAAAAATGGGGTTTAGAGAGGTTTTAAATGCCAGGAATAAAGCAGAAATATAGATCACATCAGACTACCTGATAGTAGTGATAGTATTCGTAGTGGTTAGTTGTAGTTCATAAACAGAGGTGAACCTTTCATGTTGTGTCAGAAGGCTACTCGGATTACTTACGACAACAAAATGACGATTGAACAACAGGATTAAGGTTCATGGTACCATATCGACATAAAACAGCTGTTGGGAACATGTATTATTTGGCACTAATATATTGCAGTTTGAAAATGCTCTGGTCCAAATATAAATGCTGTTGAATTGTAGTCAAACTGGGCATGATGATCACATTTAGTAGAAGAAACAGCGCACTGTGCTGTGCACAGACTGCGTGTTGTTATGAAATCAGTTCCACGACCTGCATCCAATACAAACAGTCCCATACATGCTTGGCAGACTTTAGTCTAAGGACGTTATTCACTGTTTCAGTTTGGTCAGGGTGTAACTCCTGACTCACACCATACAATAACATTAGATCTGACTGGTAAACTGTTTAAAAAGTAGGTTACTATGCCATACACAACTTTGAGTTTTTTGCAAAGGTGTGTTAAAAAAACAACAGGGCCATACAGTAATTAATGGACAATTTATTATATCAATAAATAGAACCAATAAATAGCTGGCAGAACATTTTAATAATGTTTTTAATGATTTCACATCAGATATTTGTTTATTTCTAAGCTAAATTGTCTTTTTTGTACTTTTTTCCAATAATGTATTAAATAATTAGAAATATTTTCCTGATATAAGCAAAAGTTTACAAAATTGATAAACCAATGTCACATTACATTACAAGTGTATCTTTTTATGCAAAAAATATATATATTTCAATAACTGTTTTGTGTTTGTTTCTCATTACATTTTGTGCAGAATCATTGATTTGGACTCATTTGGTAAAACAGTAGGCTAATTGCTCCACTGAGAACGATCACAAAATAATAATGACTATGTGTTGACTATATTTAATGTGGTAGCATATAAATGCTGATTTGGTGTCTTTTTCTGTCCAGTTAAGAAGTTATGGTTTGATCATTTCTCTCACTTCACTGTCATTCTTTCCCCATCTGCTATACATTGCTTCCAAATTTCCTTCAGCCATATACACTGTAGCCAATAAAGTTGGAATAAAATGTTTTTTTACCTCTTCTCATGAAATGATTGTGACAATGTGATTTATTCTTGATAAATAAAGTGGATATCTTCTCGACTTCCAAACATATCACAGTGAAACTTAAACCACAATTAACCTTTGCAAACTGTGTATTCAGGCTTTAACAAAATTGGGGGTATTGAACAATTATTCCAACTTTATGGGCAACAGTGTACATCTACTCCATATACATGTACTCTGATATGATCTGATATGAGTGAAAGTTCCCCATAGATTAAGGGTTCTTTGTTTGACTTAAGGAAAGCATGGTACGATATCATAAGATCTGAGTATAGATTTCTACCCTAAATAATATAATGTAATTATTATCACAGAGGCAGTAATTAGTGCAGCATATTGTAAGATATGCCTGCTGAGGATTATCAATGCACCCCAGTGCAGTTGTTCCCAGATACTGTGTAAATGTCTGTGAAACTGTTGTGCTCCTTGCAGTCTAGTTCCTCGCTTGCATTCACAAATATAATAGATTTAACATTTTTGAAGAAAGAAAACTGAAGTATGTTCTCAATGGGCAGCAGAAAAAACTACATTGTTGTTGAACCACATGTAAATGTTGGCATTATGATCCATTCTTTGTCGTTCCTGCAATTCTGCACAGAAAGCTTCGGGATGATAACTCCGCAGTAATAATTAAGCTGATGGCCTATTATGCTGTATTGCAAATCAAATATGTGTAGTATCTGGCAGTAGCTGGAGTGGGGAGTGCTGGCATGAGGCCAGCCTGTATTGCTGTACAAATGAACAGATGCAGGTGCATCACAACTTCCTTGTGCCTGTCAGGGCAACAAAATGGATCAGCAACAATGGCAGGCATCTACTTCAGAGTAATTGTACAAGATGGCTCGCTCTGAACCTCTCTGTGAAGCAGGTGTTCTGAGCCTACACTTGCTTAGAAACTCCTATTTGTATTACATTTTGAATATTTCTGGTTGATTTTTTGAACATACTGGAGCATTCATGACCTATCATTGTTAGGAAATTCCATAAAAAACAACATATTTTTCATCTTTTATTTTTATTTGTTGTGCATTCTCTGACACATTGTGACGCATCCCATTTGATGAGCTACATTTAGACTTGTTTATAACTAAGATAAAACAGTGGTGCCACTTTTATGTTGCAGTGATATTGTCAACTTTTGCAGTGTTTACAGTTACTGTAGTTGTTTGTTTGCCACAGTTTTGTTTATCCCTTGAATTCCAGTATATTTCCAGGCTATTGGATGTTGTTTAGTTGTCATCAAAAGGAGCTTATCTATGAAAGTTCTTCTGTTTTGAAGGAGAACTGAATTTCTGCATTAAAAATTAAATGGTATATTGCAAAACATCACTTCTTAGATTTGGGGCAAGTGTTGGAGCAGATGTTCCTCCAGTGATCTGTAAATAAGTGGAATTGTAGATAAAGACACTGAGGAGGCTGTAAGATATTCAGGAAGCAGCCCAGCCCTGCTTCAAATCCACTCTAAGAAAATAGTGCAAAAGCAGTCAAAAACTGTTAAAGCGCATTTGATTCTCGCATCTTGTTTTAGTTCTTCTTCCTCTCCCTTTCTCCTCAGACCCTCTCTCATTTCTGCTTGAACTGGGAGTGGGGGGATAGAAAAAAAGACCTTGAAGAAGGCTGCGAGATTAAATTAATCGTTGGTGGGAGGAAAAATATCACTAAAGTATGCATAAGTGTAAAAGAAATGAAAACAAACAAACATATATTAAAGTATATCTTGAACCGCCGATGGAACATGCTTTGTGGGTTTCATCTCTTGTAGCTGTAAAGCATGTTTGCAGGGAGTGTGCTGCCCTCTACATGGCGCACGTTTAATGAAATATATAACAATTGTTCCTCAATCAACAATCAACCTTGTTTAAAATGTAAATCCTCTCTTGTCTGTGACATGCTGTAATTAGGCAGAACAATGATGTATTATTTCTGCCATCTTTCTCGGCGCTCATCAAGGGCTTTGAGAATGGGACAATGATTGACCACCTGGTCCTGCTACTGTAGCTAAATTTATTAAATGCGCTCTCTTTAGAAAATCAATGCATGATTGTATGAATTGCACAGGGTCAGGCTTATTTTTCATGAGACGACATAATTAGCCTGACCTGTGACTTGCAAATGCTTAGGATTGTTCCGCACTGTTACTTTAACCATTTTCTCAAACGCTATGCAATGCAATGTTTGAGAGGAGCTTAAGACAGCTTATAGTTTCTTGGTGTAATTAAATCATCGTATATTAAAATAAGAAATTAGATGCTTTATAAGCATCATTAGTAATTTATAGGTACCAAAGCACAGTCAGAATCCTTTGTTCATAGTAACAGTTATAAATTTACTGGCAAAATTCAATTAAAATAGGTCCTAATGAAACAAAGCTTTTCAGGATTATAGAAGTGCATGAGAAACAGAGCAGGCTTTATAACATATTAAATCTAATTTGATACTCGTTTGCCTCTGTGTTATCTCATGTTACTGCGCAGAATGTTTTGTGGCATTGAAAAACATTTTAAATAGGAACAGTTCATTTACTTTACAAAAGCCAGTGGGCAAAGCTTGAAGGCAGATCTCTGTGCCTACTTATCCAATAAGTTGTGATTAACAAAACAGGCTGTTTCTCAGAAGAATGGCGCTTGGAGAAATGAACCCTGCCTTGTCTCTCGAGTCAGTTTATAATTATTATATTGTGTCTTAATTGAACTTCATCACAGCGCTCTCAACAGCACAGCTCCATGACCAGAGCCGCCTGATATATTCAGCTCATTCTGCTGCTTGGATAAATTAATTGGATTAAAGATTTGATTATCAGTTCCTTTGTGCATCCATGCTTGAATCTTTGCCGTAAACACATTGGTATAAATACAAACATATGTTTCCAACTCCCTCGCCCCAACAAACACAGACTCAGCAGGCTGAATAAAAGACAAAAGAAGCCCACAAGCTCTTAAAAGTTCTTCTGGTATTTACACCACAAACCATAGATCCTATTCACACTTGTATGGAAACTTTCTTTAACCAATCATTTCATAATGAATATTCATACAAGTTGCATAAATTGTGAGTCTAAATTCCAACAGAAACCTCTGAGCCACCAGAAAGTGCACCAGTTCACACACATTTTACCATGAGTTTCTTCCTCATCACACTCTGAAGATGGGACAAGTTGTAAATGATGATAGTAGTTTTAATGTTTGTGTGTGTGTGTGTGTGTGTGTGTGTGTGTTGAAAGGGCTGCTTGTGACTGGAACAAGGGTGTCAGGAGCAGATGCAAATGAGGAGAGTGCAGCAGTGTAAAACCAAATCAGAGAAAAAGAAAAATAAATGAGTGGGAGAGGAAGTGAGAGAGGATGAGGGAGTGTGTGGAGTTCACAGCCTGGGCTACTTTCACACCTGCAGCCACTGAGCTTGTTTTACACTCAAACACACAGACACACACATGCACACATACAGTACACGTTCTCTTGCGCGCACACGCACACATGCACCGGATGACAACCTCATGACACTACAACAACACACCACAGCATGCCACTTCTGTATCCACTCAATCACAGTCTTGCTAATCACATGCAAATTAATATCCCGTTGTCCTCGGATCACATCCATCACGTTAACAACAAAATCCACCACTTTGCTTGACTTCCTCGCCATTTCTGTGACAATCTGGAAAACGTATGACAGTTTTGACGCCGTGTATGTGCAGTGCAGTGCCCGCTTCTGTCCAGCCCTGAAAGGTTTTCTGTTGGCGTCATACCACTTTTGATCAAATGCTCTCGCAAATGACCAAAATTGGTGCATATTTTTAATTTGAAATTACTAATCAGAGGCTATATTCCCTACCTCTCATATAACATACTCTTTTTTAATCATGATGTTTTGGTTTTATGTCCTTTGGGGTGGAAACTTTGTGCATCTTTTTAATGTAATGAGTGCAGAAAAAAAACGAACTGCCATCTGCTTTTCTATTTACTAAACATTCTGGGAAAATCTGTCCTCAAACTCGGGGATTGGATTGCTCCGGAGCATAATGCAAACATATCCTTTTGATCCTAGATTGAAATTTGATTGAAATTGTGAGTATAAAGTGTACCTTTGAATTAAAGCAATTATTATTCCTTTGTGTCTGACATCAAAAGTACCTCCGAGTGAATTGACAGTGTTCCTGTAAGCTTCATGAAAATGATTGATGCGCCTGAGTTAGTCACAGTGACTTGCATCACAGTCTTTGAGATTTAATTTAATTTGAATACATCCATAATCATTATCACCATTTTGAAAGGAAGCTATTACAACCATTTGCTGAGACTTCAAAATGTTTTACAACAGGCCCGAAACATCAAATATGAGCATAGCTGAAAAGTCTTTAAATGCACTCATTAAGGCAATTGAATAATGTTGTGGTGTAGTGATCAGAAAGCAGCTTGTGTTCAACGACTGGTTAAATTATGAGGTGTTCCACCTTGAATACAGATTCCTTTTTAGTTTCTTGTGTGTTTTGTCAGTAGTTTTGCGACATGTGACACATATTGCTTTACACACACTATTAAAAACACTCTAGAAAGGTTTCTCCAGGAACTTTATTAAAGAAGGTTGACTGAGGGTTATTGACAGTAAAAGGGATGAATGGAAATTAAATAAAACGAATTGCATTGAGTTCTTTATCATGAGAGACTGTGACCGAAATTTACATTCAAGCAAATCAATAACCTTATCCATTTGCAAGATCTTAAAATGGTAGATTAATGTCTAAATTATGTGAAATTAAATACACATTCAGATATGAACTGAACATTCCCTCTATCTGCTATGAGGAGAAATTAAAAGCTAAAAGCTTTGGTGACCCCCTCGACTCTGTTCATAGTCAGACGATGTCAGTGCTTCACCATCGTCCATGAGGGGAGTTATAATGCACATTATTTAGTAATACCGCCTGGAATTTGGAATATAGCTCGACATACTGTATGGTACAGTATGAAATTAGCATCACCATGTGCTGAATTATGCTCACTTACCTAATGTTCCTAGTTTTTCTAACTGCAATGGTTAATTTATGAGCAAAAATATTTTTTCCCCTTTTGTTAATAATTTATTAATTTATCAATTTTTGAAATGCTGTGCTAATTTGAAGTTTTTATACATATAGTACAAGTTGAAACAGATGAGCACATACATGAGACATCAACATTAAACTAGTCTATACACTATAATCAAAGTTACATACGAATATAAAATTGTGACAATAGAGACAACAAATAAGTAGATATTTATACCTTTGTCTTTGCCTTTGTCTGACTACTATAAGCTTGCTCTATATCCCCAATCCTTCATCTTAATCACACGCAGTTTTGACAAATAATATCTTTGGCTTTGTCAGTATTTCTTTTACCTCTGGAGGAACCATTTCATATAAATAGTTCAAATGATTAACTGATTAAGCAACAGAATACAACCAGTAATAATTTTGATGTTCCATTTTATTTCTATTGTATAGTTTCAGTTTTCAAACAAAAATGCCAAACGTCCATGCATCCATCTTCTTAAATGTTAGTATTTCACTACGTTGTCTTAAAAGTATAAAAACCTTTGAGCTTTGGACTGTTTGTCAGATATAACAATTTGACAACGTCACCAGCTGCTCTGGGAAATTATCGTGGGCCCATTTGCTGATGTGATATGGACAAAACAATAAATCTATAATCAGGAATATAATTACCAGATGAATCCATGCTGAAAATAATAAGTAGTTGCAGCCCTGGACCATTTTTTTTGACGTAGTACATGCAAGGCCACAGTCATGTCTACTGCAAAATTAAAAACTAAACTGTTAAACTGATATTGGAAGCTAACCTGTCCAGACTCTCAACCCAGAGGAAAATATCCGTGTGGAGAAGTGAATGAATAACACTCAGCACTCACCACTGGAAGGTTCTTGAACAAGGCACTTAAACCCCAACTGTTCTAGTAGAGCTGCTCAGTGGCCAGCAGTATAAGACTTCCCTGTGTGCAATAATGTACTGCCAACAAGGCAATACCAAAACAACCTACTCAGTAAACCTACTCTTGGTAAATAAATGGATCCATAACTTAATAGAAACAAATCCTGTTTACATCTTCATATCCAATTCATCTGGAACGGGCTCCAGCACAAGACTCGGGGCAAGTGACGGATACTTTCTGAATAACCCTTCCGATGGCTCTATCTTACTGTGTGCAGACCCTCTCACCCTAAAGGATTATTTCTTTTTGAAATCATTTTTCAGGCACCAAACATCAAGTTGACCCATCCTTCGTATGAACCTTTTCTGAACCCAAACAGTAGCTGCAGATAAACCTCATCATGTAAAAGAGGTAGAAACTTTCTCATAACTTCAGCAGTAAACTGAAGAGGCCGTTCATTAGAACATAAGAAATATCTAACCATTAACCTTTTTTCATGTATATAGTATAGTAATTTTAGCCTTTCAGCCCAGTGAAAAATCATATAGTTTTGAAGTTGTTTTATAACGCATACACTATATTGATATTCAGGCAGGAATAGAATTCAATATGTCATTCCCAAACATTTCCTCCAGAGAATCACTCCTTTCTCTATAATTTCCATAGAAATTTTGTGTGCAAATGCGGTAATAGACACATTTATAACATCAAAAGGATTCAATTTTCTTTTCAATCACATAACAGTATGAATAGCTTTTTCCATTGAATCTAACAACGAGAGGCCATTACCACATGCTAAAGGATGGGCTGCCGCCACTTGCTTTTATGAAAGTGTGTCAAACAATTTTTCATGTCTCACATTTGTTCTAACCAAACGGGGCCTGTCAAACAGGTTTATTTCTAATTTGTCAGACGGAGGTCATTTTTATTTTCAATTGGTATGTGCAATCATCAGTGATGCATATATAGACTGTATGTGCATATACACTTTTTAATGAAGACTTTTATTTTAGTCTCTTCAATACATTAACTCCGCTTCCAAAGAGTTCACAAAGCACTGGGATGACAACTAGAGTCAGCTAATTGCAGCGGGTAAATTATTTGGAAATGATGACATGCAAAGCAAGACTTTGATTGCTGCACACTGAGCATTTTGCTGGCTGGGAATGTGGCCAGTGTTCAAATAGATGGGTGATAAAAGCAAATATTTTCACCTCAGTCGTGTAATGGCTCCGTTTGGAGCACTTTGTAGAAAAGGTTTTGCAGTAAATGGCTGGAAAAGGGTGAGTTACTCATCTTTCAAGCATATTGTAGCTGGACCATTCCGCTCAGGCTTTTTGTGCTGCTGCACTGGAATCAATTCGCATGAGGCAATTTAAGTGTATGGTCAACATGTAAAAAAAGACAGGAAAAAATATGAACTGTAGACTCAACAGGTTCACTATAAACTCAGTTTTAAACTAACTGTTATTTGCCTTATTTAATAATTACAGACTAATGTTAGGCAGCCTCTACAATTATATCATACTTTTTGTGCTATATTAAGTATAAGTTCATGTCATTCCATTCCTTCATTCCTGTCCATACCTGTACATTTCTGAACCAAAGTGTAAATATCCCATAGTGTAAATATTTATTTCATCACAGCCATATATTTATATTTATATTTATTTTGCTATTGCTATTTTTTCTTCTACTATTGCTTCTTTTCACTCTCCCTGTTCTATTGTTGCTGCTGTAACATGAGAATTTCCCCCTATGGGGCATCAAATAAAGAAAAGTCTAAGTCTAAAGTCTAAGTCTAAGTCTATAATGGTAAATCGCTAAGTAAATGCCAACTACAAAGACACATGCAACTATAACACTTTCATCGTCACTAATTTAGTGATTTGTTGTTAATTCATCATCACCACAGTAGAACAAAGGTTTTCTTTCCCCATGTCATTTTTAAAATAAAAGGTAATAATCTGGATGGGCTTATGTAGATATCCTATATGCTCGTGCTGCTGGATGATGTCTACTGGAGTGCCATTCAGGTAAATACATAAGGCATCTTGATCTCACAGAGAATCCCTGAATAAATAATGCCTAACTAACAACAACAAAGACATTCTCCTTTTACCTTAACCTGAACCCAAATGCGTTCAGGTGCGGGTTGGGTATTTTGAGCCATTGACATATTTCTCCAAAATGATTAAAATACCTCTATAAAAATATTAGTCGTGGGGTACATGGACGACTCAGGGGCAGATATTAACCAACCACAGTGATCCAGAAGTACTTGCCCATTATAAACATAGTGTTCATGGCTTGAAAACCAGTGAGTGGTCAGTAAGTTTCTTCTGTTTTTTCCCCCTTTAAGTAATTTTACAGGGATATGAATGCAGAGTGACATAACTAAATGAGCCAGTGAAGGCCAAGTGTCAACTACCATGACCCTGTTGTTGTACTAGAAACTCCTGCTAGTTGCCCTCTTGGTGAAGCTCCTCAACCGTGTAGTGAAGTTAAAGGTCAATCTGTAATAAATTAAATCTTTAAAGTCACAATCACCTAATCTATTTGCATGGACTGAGTATACACATTTGTTTTGTGTATACTCAGTGTTTTATCTGTGAGCATGAGCCTGGGGACACCCACCTTGCGTCAAGTTACTTCATCTGAAGCTGATGTAACCGTTATAGATTTAAAAATCTTATTTTGATCATAAGATAAATACTTACATATATAGATTTTTTCTATCCTCATATTTTTTGTTTAAATTGGCATATTTATTCAATGTGTATTTATTCTGCGGCTCAAAACAAGTCCATATCCATGAGTATGGATTCTAGGAATTCTTCAGAGAATTGGTTGGATAAGGGAATATCATTGTATCCCAATTATACAGTTGGAGCCGATTTACTAATTTATTTATGCGTCCCAGTGTGGCTCAGATACGAAGTCTCCTTCTTCCCCTGTGGATGTCTCTGCTTAGATATTATTCTTGACTATTCTTTTTTCGATCAAACAACCCATTGAATAAGAAAAAACTGTCTCAGTGCATTGATGTAGTGCAACACAACCTAAAGACAGACTGTGATTGAATTTATGGATGTTTTATGTGAGCAATGAGGTTTTCATAATTGAATGAAACATCTCAATATCCAAACGCAATGCTGAGGGACTAGACTTCCAACTCAAGCATGGAACCACGATCTGCTGAGAGCCAATCTGAGAAACAGCTGCACTTGTCAGATATACTTAAAAGTGACTATATGCTTTGTGAAAGATAAAGCAGATGGTAATGAATTATGAGTGCGATAGAGGGAAATATCAACGGCACAACCAATCAGTGTTCCAACTCGTTCTGTGATCTAATTAAATCTTAAGCCTTAACACTGCAAAAGAAATGCACGTTAATGATTGCTAAAATGGGTGACATTGCTCTACCTATTATACTGTAAGTCTGTACGTTGACTTTGTGTTGACATTTGTTTTGCATTATGTCATAGCAGATGTTTTTACAACACACTCAGGATATTTATAGGCATTTATTTTTCTATTTTCCAAAAAGGGGTTTATAATTTTGCAACAGGAAATGTGTTATTTCCAGGCTGCTCTGGTTTGCTCTGCCCCATGAGACAGGCTTACTGGAGCTGAGGGGACACATGAATGCCATTGCACCTGACAGCATGTTGACTTTAACTCTCATTGTGGTGACAAGGGAGGTACTTCTGAGTGGATAATTGTATCTTAGGTCTCCTGCATGCTGCTTATTATTGATTCATTGAGAACAGTACGAACTCCTTGTGAATGTATAAAAATGCATTTAAGTGTCCATTCTCCTTTCCTAAAATCACAGCTGCAGCTATCTGCTTTTGTCACTTCCAGTCCTGCGCTCTGCCAGCTCAGCTTTTAAGAGTCTGGCAGGCAGGATGGAGCTTAAATTCAACAGAGCTGACAGGTTGGACAGTAATGCAGTTGTCTGGGCTTTTATTTCTTACTTGGGATTGGATCTTAAAAACCACAGCACATCAGAATGGAGTGCTTTCCGACATGCCTCACATGAAAGTTGAACTGCAGCAGTGCATACCCCCTGCAACAAGACATAAAGTAAAAGCCTGTCGTTTCAGTCTGAAGAAGGTCTCCAGGTTAAAACAGAACTTTCACAAAGTTTTGGTGATTAATTCATGTATGTTGTAATTCAAAATATCTATTTTCTATTCTATGAAAATGTCTTTAAACGTGACACTACTTTATGAATTTTCGAGAAACTATTCAGCAACATTTCAAAGGGACGCAGGAATGTTATTTAATACACTGCACATTACAAAGATCTTGGACAGAAAAAATCAGGTGCTTCTCAGCAAAATTCCAGAAGACAATACGGACTGGAGCGCACACACCGATTAATTCACAGCCTTTAACGATGCAAACAGACTAACAGACTAACAGTCTCCTCATCAGAATCAAAATGAACAAAGACATGAGGCAAACAACATATTTAATCGAGCTGTACCAGGCGAACAATAGCTGTTAAATAATTGGTTGAACAGGGTTTCAAATCTATTGAATGAATGATAAGTCAAAAGGGTGGGAGTTGCCATAGTCAGTGTTCAAGTGCCACACCCCTAACACCATGTCGGAAATATATGAAGTGCATCAAGTACAACTACCCTTCAAATGTGACAGATTGGAGACATGATAAATTCAGCTCTTCATTTAGGCCAAAGGGCTCCACTGAGTTGAGAGTGTGAATCCAGTATGCCTCTCGGCCCTGAACTTCAATTACGCTGCACAGCTGTGATTAGCTTGAGGATAATGTCAAGCAATAGCATAGTCCATGTGTACATATTGCAGTCCTGTGCACATTTTCAAAGCCATTTTCGTTTATCCGACATTAACCAGACAACAGGAGTATTTCAGCATGTAGACATCATGTGTGCTGCTACAGTGAATGAAGGGTTTTATGGAGTATTTTTACCAGTACATGCATATGTGGATATGTAAATTACTTAGAACACAGCATGCCTTAATAGTGGTGGAGCTTAACGTGTAAAATAAAAATGTCCCGAATGTGGTGTTGTAGAAAGTCGATGGGGTGTCACTCTGTGTGAGTATGAGTATGAAAGTGCTTACATTATAACACTTTGTGGTGAATAAACCATCAGACTTTAGTGTTCAATGTCTCCAAGTGGAAGTTTTGGCCTGATGGTGGTGATAACTAAAAAGTTATTAGAAATTTTTATGGCTGAAATTAAAGGTCTCCAAAAGTGTGTACAAATTTCTAATAAAGAATTCTATTTATCTTGACTTTGACCAAAGTGTTTTTGTTCTGATGGTGGTGCTAGAAAGAACGTGAGGTAACCACCAAACCATTGAGACTCTAGAGGCCACAAATGCCCATATGTACGAAATTTTATAGCAATCTAAACAGTGGTTGTGGAGACAAACATGATCATCTTTTAAGAAGCAACAGAGTTTTTATTTTGATGAAGACATGGTCTTTAATTTCTTGGCTTAATCACTTCTCGATTTTTTTTTTAAAGCCTTATCTGTAATCATCCTGCCTTCTCTGCGGAAGTGCTGAAACTTCTCTTCAATTCCCCCTCAAATGAGCTTTCAACTAAAGCAATTAATGGTTATCCAATGAACAGTAACACATACAAGCTCGCATCTGTAAAAACAGTTACACGACTAACTAGTAACTATTTCAATAGGTAATCTACATTGCCTTTTAAGAAATTACAACTGTTAAAAGTTGTAATTCCCAACACGGTAATTCGAATTGTAAACTTCTCAAAGATCAGAATCACAGAAGATTTTTGTACGTAACTTTTTGTTGCCATTCCTGGTAACATCTGGTGCGCATTGTATGTTGTTGTATGTGTGCTAATGGAGTCAAACAGCAGGGCTTTAAGGTTACGTCAAAAGGGCCTTCCAGTGTAATAAGAAGACAGAGGTTTACCGGTTACCCAAAGCTGGGAGCAAAGAGAACCCGGCTGCCAGGCAGCTGGTCCTCTTCACATTCACTTATGGGGACACCCGCAAAAGCAAGCCCACACTACAGCTGGAAACCATCAGGATGAAAAGTTGAGACTATGGGCCTTCCCTCCTCAGCTAAACCCTCCCTATGCCCAACGACTGTCTTGGCACAGTCTTTTATTTGCTCATGTAAATGTGTCATTCTCAATTTATTCTTCTCATTTTCTAAGGATAAAGGAATTAAGCAGACATGTTCCCTAAATGAAAGCCCTGTTTATTTGATTTAGCCTTTTGATTGATCAGTCATGAAAATACATGTCACTAGATTGATCTTATCCCCTAGACAATTTCACTTGCTCTGATTATCTGATTTGACCTGAGGCTACAGCACATCACAGCCCCTTTTCGTGACAAATGTTAAGGCTTCATCGCAAAATATACATTTGTAATAACTCTTAGAGGTTGCTGTTCTTAAGCCACTGACCAAAAGAAAACACCTTCGAAAGACTCAAATGCTAGATTTCAAGAATTAAGTTGGAGAACGAAAGAAACAAGCAATACAGAAACAAGAAACAGATAATGATCCAATTTCGGGGGGCAATGATGAATGAGAATAGCCAACAACAATTGCTTCAATAGGGAAATAGGAAATTACTAAGTATCCTCTGCCTAGTCCATTAATGTGGCTGGGATATGAACCAAGACTTCCTGAATTGACAGGAAGCCATACACATGTTGCCACTGAGTGATGGAGTGTGTACAGGAAAAGGGCGGGGCTGGTGGAGGCTTGTGGACCTGGCAGGCCCAGACAAAAACATTGTGTGATGAGCGCTTCTCAGTGTGTTTAGAGCCTGGGATGGCCATTCATCCACACCAGTTAGGCCTCCATGGCAGTGATTAGCATTGTCATCCTCATTTCCAGGCCCTCTATGCAGATGGCCCGCATGCTGGAGGTGCCAGCATAAGAGTGGCTGTTCTCTCTCACATAATCACTCTCTGGCCTCTGCTCTCATCGGTCCTCTTTATTTCCATAAAAAGTATTCTAGGAAAATTTGTATGGCCGTTTTATGTTCCTTCATTATAGCTCTGGATTATCAAGAATAGACTTGCCAGCGCTGACTGAACACTGATGAATGTTTCTGTGGTACTGGTGACGCAATTGTGGTGTTTCTTTTGAGTTACTCATATTGGCATGGCCAACATTTGATCTTTTTAATCAAGTAAAATCAGTTTCATGCTGCAATATAAAAACACATAGCTGTAGAAGATGACAGTTTAGCGCAGCAGAGGGAGAGGTCTGATCAGCACACTGCCTGGGGCGCTACAGGGCTGCCGTGGGCTCTTCACGGCCTCTGTAGATATACACAGCAATTAGGCCCCACTACGAGGCCTGTAGAGAAGAAGGTACTGCAAACAAACAGGGTATGGCATGTCAGTTTGATATCACATCACCAAGCACAAACGTCTGATAAACTCATTTAGAACCTCTGACAACAACCTTTGACTCATCTCACATGGCCTTCTTTTGCTCGTCTATACATCTACTCTCTCGTCCTCTCTCTCCTCTCCTCTGCTCTGCTCTCCTCACCCCTCCTCTCATCTCAAAGCCAAGATGATAGGGCTAATAATTAAAGCAATTCTGTATGGGGTGGAGAGCTCCAGAGCATCTGTGTGTGTCAGACTCCTGACATGATACAGAGGGACAGCACAACTATTAAATATCCATCATGCCACGCCACATCAGTTCTAATGCAATCAGAAACACATGAGTACGTCGGCTAAGTCCCCCTCCATCCACAATGATTAAAGAAGTCTTTAATTTCAAAGACAAATAAAAAATGCAGGATCATTTTATCAAAAATGTAAATGACCTGTCTCTTTGCATGACATATACTGGCAACAGAGCTGGAGCTAATGCGAAAGCCTGTATACAGCTGTGAACAGGAACACAGGGACTACGATCTCTTGATGACCATTATTCTAATGAGATATTAGTGTCCTATGCTGTATGCTCTTTACTTGTCCTTCTCTTTCATCCAACATGTGTGAAAGATACAGGATTATAGAAGGACAGGGGAGGAAAGAGAATGTCATCTTGCCACTGAAAGACAATGAAGTGATGCAATAAAGAGGACATCGTCTCCTTAGAGTATGATAATAACTTGTGAAAGTGGAACGAACTGGATAAATGGGACTGCAGATGTGTGTGGATTTTTTTCTTTTAAATGAGAACTATATTATTTACTAATCTTAACCTGACTATCATTAAGGTCACTGCCTCAGAGTGAAATTTAAATTACCAACCTTTTCTAAGTATGCTTTGCTCTGGTTAACTACAAGATATAGAGAGTACAATCTTTTTAAAATTAGAGAAACCATTTTCAGGCTTTTCTTCCCTCCATTATTCTAATGAATTTGGAAATTGGTTGATAATTCTATCTATCTATCTATCTATCTATCTATCTATCTATCTATCTACTTTTTTTCCATCAGTGGTTAGGTGATAATTAGGAAATATGTTTCATTTTTCTTTTTAAAAGATGAATTAAACATTAAATTACCCCCAGTAAATTTATAATTTGTGTTCAATTGCGTTGCTCACAATGCCATTTTGTGTTTACACCAAGTCTTTTCTCCCCCTTTTCATCCTGCCATAATGAAAAATACATTTTCCATTTTTGGAGAATCTGAAAACAAATTTTGAAAAACAAGTTAAAACTGAAGTTTTAAGCAAATAATATTGATAATATCAAATGTGTGCGAGGGGTAAAGGACATAACCGTATTTTAGTTACTTTCAAATGACATTTGAATTTGACAGCAAAGGGCGACGGATATACGACAACACAGCTAGGGTGCATGAACCAACGGGGGATGTCAGAACGGGCTCACATTCAGCACAGCCTACCACCTCCATTGCTCTCATGTTTATGCAGAGAAAGACTGAACTCTTTTGATTCTACAGTGAAGCTTTTGATTTGGTGCTGAGTGTCTGCTGGCAGCCTTTCAACACTGTACTTCAGGTTCAGGCTTTTACTAATCAAGCTCAGGTAGGGCAGGGCATGGGCACGAGTGCGGATGACAAATGTATGGAGCTGGTAAAAGGATTATTTGGGAAGCAGCATCACCTTTTCCAGTTAAGACAGTTTTCCATGGTCCCTTCGCTTGTCCCTGTATTACCCCACAACCCACAAGCCTTTGCTTGATGTACATGTAAGTGCTGTCTCTGCCAAACAGAGGCACTGGGAGCATTTTGGAAGGCTGATGAATACATAACTTATTCACACAAACTGAATTCAGACATAAACAACTTTAAAGTGCATCTTTTTTGTACAAGAAGATCAGGAAGTGCCTTGTCAACAACTCCGAGCTGTCCTTGATGCAAGTTTCTCCAAAGTTTCCATGAGTTTCAAAAAATCATATTTTTGACAAAGCCTTTACTCAGGATAATGTCAGGACCCGGGCTGTAACTAGCAACTATTTTCATGATCAACTATTCTACCAATTACTCTGAAAGTTAATCAAGTAATCAGTGAACACCACTTACATTTCTTTAAAGAGAAAGAATAAATATAATGGATATTAACTAGAGAGCATTTAAGCTTATTAAATTGCCTATTTTTTGTACAAAAAGACATACCATTTATTATTGTGATGTAAAATTGCAATGAACAGTAGGGAATAAAAAAACACCATCATAAAACAGAATCTACAAGGATGTGGTTCAAGACTTTTTTTGACTTAACTGTCCATTGTTTGATTTGCACATGCCTGTAAGTAATGTATGGGCATGCCACTGGTAGTATGTGCCATTTCTAATACACTTAGCATGCCACTGGGTTACATAAACAGATACCACTTCCCATCAGCTTTTTAAAACTGGTATGTCACTGATACATAGGGATCATCACAGATCCTCATTAAAATTCTACCAAAACCATGATAATTTCATATTTTATGACCCGTTTCTTCTTTTTGCTGGTTGTGATCAGTAAAGCTCTTGGTGTGAAATGTATTAAAGTCTGTGCATGTTTGTTGTGTAATAGTGTTCTGGATCAAACAAAGCAGGAAACTGAATTAGCACATTTTATTCATTAAATAATTCCTCATTCCTAGTCTAGAAAATACCTTCATTTATTATAATTTCATGACAAACTAATTAGCAGTTATGTTGTATTGTTAAGAAGCTCCCCTCACTTATGAAAGCATACTAAAGAGAACATATGCCTTTCATCTGAGTGGGGGTGCCATATACTATTGATGAGGGGTGCGAAGCAGTGAATGAAAACAGTTCCATGGAGTGGGGGGCATCACACAGGGGGTACTGTTATTCAGGAGGGTCCCAGACTACATTAGCCAGCATCTCACCTAGAGATCCCCCAAATGATCTACTGAGCCTGTCAACTACAGGGTGGGGGTGAGGGGTGCCGGGTAGCAAGTCAGTTAACATGACGAGGGAGCCATACAGATAAATCACAATTCACTCAGGGAGCAGTCACACTCAATGACATATTCACTGGCTGGCTCTACAGCTCATTTGATAACGCTCTTGCCACGTCATTCATTTCTCTGAAAGATGAAAGGGAGGCTGAAAATGTCATCAGCTCGCTGAGGCGGGGACGCCAGTGACTCAGAATAAAGAGCGAGGGAGGTGCCTCATAATTAATTAAGTTTTTTAACCCTGCTACAGCCAGAAAGACATCCCACTATTTTCCAAAGGTCTTTCAATTAGACATGCGTTGTAATTAAACGCTGTGTCACAGTGCTGTTGGGGCTTGCCAGATTTATGTCCCAGGATAAGTTACTGCCATTCATTATCATGATGGATAGCGTAGCGTAAAAGGAATATTGTTCGGGTCCCTTTAGGAAAGCTGTAGCAATTGCATAATAATAGAAATATCTCTTACTCTTGTCACCTCTCCCGTTCATCGTAGGGAAACAGTTATATTTCAAACCGAGGTTGGCAACTTTCTTGCAAAGAGGATCAGTAACTTTAATCTTAAGCAGTTTGACACAAATCTTTGAAACGTCATGAATAAGATATATCTACCACATCAAGTGAATTGGTTTTATTAATTATAGCTTTACACAAACTTCTTCAATCATGGATCCATGAATAAACAGTGGTTATGTCCAGTATTTTTTCCACAAAATAATAGTGCAAGTGTTACCTTTAAAATGCTTTTGCATGACATTAACATTTTGATTTCACAATGGTAACTCCTTTAGATGTAATACTGTCAAATACAGCACACTCTTCTAGCCCACTCTCTTTTCTTAAGAGTAAAGAAAGCGAGTGAGAGACACAGAATGAGAGTGGCTCCTAGGTACTCTGGTCTTACTACAGTATGTGGCTTACTGTGAAGTCAGAGGAGCCTGAAAATGGGCCAGTACAACAGAGGCAAGGCAGAGATGCTCATCTTTAGATGTGTCTTCGGGACATGGTGTTGTCATCTTGACAGCGCAACCTTTGTGTTAGATGTGCTTTCAAGTCTAGAATGCCCACCTCACTTCAGAAAAGCCCATGGTCTCCACCAGTGTCTCTCTGTATAGCCTAAGATCACACACGCTGTGTTGTTTTACTTTGTCTAGCTCCCGTAGGTCGCAACAACTCTGTAGAGTCTGTACAAGCGCTGTAGCTTCATCGTAAATATTTATCATACTTTTATCGGATATTTATTACATAATAGGTCCATAAGAAACACACGAGCGGCCACTCAATGCACGAGATATTAAAATCTTGACAGAGACGAAGGATTAAAGTTGTTTGAAAACAATGTTTTATGCATTACTTTGAATATTATTTTTTTTATGTCAATTTAATGTGCTTTAACATTAAAATAGTGGCAACTGGATAAAAGGACAACACTCTGCAATCACACAACTGGTGGCAGTGCTTCAGCAACCAGCCTGATGTACTTCAATTTTTTTATACTGTTGTAGTTTAAGTGAATCAAATGCTTTGACGGCTTTTTCTATAGTGTCTGCTTTATGTGTCTGCTTATCCTTACCACCCGGGCCAAGTCAAAATTACAAAGTCATCAGAGCAACCACAACAGACTCGATGAGTTAGATATTGCGTAGATTTAGATAACTTATTCTGTGTTTTTCTGAAGTAGCTCAAACAAAATGTATATCATAACAAACATCTGATGTGCCATTATTTATTAGTTAGACAAAATCATCTCCTCTCAGCCTCCAGTGGCTTTTCTATAGTGTTGCAGGCTTGCTGTAGTGGAATCTAGTCATGGAGATTTTTTTTTTTGTCCATGTTTTGCCCACGATTATTTGTGCTACCCAAATAGAGGTGACTTATACTTTTAAAGTCTAACAAGCATGTTAAAAGCATGTTCCATAATCTACTGTACGTTTTCACATCATCTTTTTAATTTCTCCTTTCAGTTCTCTGGCTTTCTGCCACTTCTTCCGTTGCTCTGTCGTTCTGCCGCCCTTACTACCAGTGTAGAACGGGGTCTGAAAACAACTCCACAGTGACCGATAGAAAATATTTTGCTTTCCTCGACTGCTAGTACAATTCTGCAGACAACGCTGTCAGGTAAAAATAAGTTAAAGCCAAGGACGAGCACTCCGTAGAGGCATCTGCATCTCATCAGACCGTTTATTTAGTTTGACAAATAAATAGTTTTTTCATTTAATATCCATCAGATTCTACAGCAGACATAAAACACACAACTCACAAGTCAAGTGTGAGAGCCACCCACATGCTTCTGGCATGCATATTCGTCCTTCTTTGCATGCTGGTAAACATAGGAAAACAATGCGGGGACCTGCTCATCAAAATAATGCCTTACAACACGGCTGATGGTCATAAAAAGCCAAAGGGTACTTCAATCCCATGTGCTATTCTTTAGAAACACATACACGATACTTCCCCACAAACATTGAAGTACCAGGGGCCTTGACCCCTATTTTCCTTTATTTGTCTACTACTTAGTTAAAAGCAATATGTGAGTGTTTTCTGTCACTGCTTTTTCTTGCTGTCCATCTTCCTGGTTGGATTCTCAGTGAAATTGCTGTACAGTATAATAGACTTGGCCATTTCAGCCTCCACACAATGAATGTTGCTGTAATTCCTTCTGTCATGGGGCAATGAATGTTCCGTGTTTTCTTTTTTTTTTTTTTTTTCTTTTGCTTGTTTCCTACATGTAGACAGCAATTTACATGGAGACATTAATGTAACTGTCATGTTCTATCCTGAGCACTGAAGCAGAACTGCTAAAAGACAGCCAAGCCACAGCACTGATGCTCAGGGCACCAAAAGATTGAGCAGCAATACAAAGTTAATGGAATTAAGCAAAGAATTCCCCCATCCACCAAAGCAGAGACAAGAAGAAAAAAAAAAAAACACATTTAAATAAGGCTTGGCTTGAAAATAAATGATAAAAATAAGAGACTCAAAGGGCATTTGTGAATTTAATGTGTATGAGGTGGTGGATGGGCTAAACAGGGGACAGGAAAAAAAATGTAGCGTATCATATTAAATGTGAAACTGCTGCAGTATCAGCTTTTTGTATGATTTCTCTCCTTGGCTTATTGTTGTCTCAATATGAGAACGGGCTACTATTATATCAAATAAATTGCTCTGTTAAGTGTAAGCCTTCCAACAACATTGGTACTGCGGTAAGTTGCCATCAGGCTACTCGTAATGCTGTTATGCTGTATTTCTTGCTGAACTCTGCTCTTCATCTGTGGATTATTTTATGTCTGAGAACGAGAGGTGGCAGGGGAGCTCGACAGACAGTGAAAAGGCTTTGGGAGACACAGCAGAGAAACAAGGTCTTGTAGCTCTGTATTACATGTTAAAAATCTGCCTTATTCTCACCAGGGATCCTCAAGCACAAGCTAAACACTAAATGGAAGGTCAGTCTTTCCTTCACAAAAGTTTACTTCTAAAGTCAACAACCTGAAAACAGAAAGATACTGCAGACATTACTCAAAATTGCGAAAAGATAAAAGCTGAAAACCTTAAAATTTTACACTATGAAAATGTGGTGTCCACTTAGTCACATACTAACACATACAAATACATTTTTAATGTTTAATTGTTAAAAATGTCCATGAATCAATGCTCGACCAACTGTTAAATATGAAAAAATCACCAATAAACCTACTTAAAAAATAATTGCTCATTCCAACTCACTTATGGTTAAACTTGATTCTTTCTTCTGCACATCCATCTATCAACAACACCCAACGTGTCAGGCCTGTAATTCTTTTTGTCATTAATAATTCATTAATGCCTTCTTCATTAATTCATAACCATTTTTGAGGTTTGATCCTAATTGCTTGCTACGATTTTGATTTGGATCACAGCCTGCGATCAATTAAGCCATTTCTGCAAGCGACCAGTAGCTACTACTATAATGACCCAGTGCGAATGGTTTGCACAAGACAAACAACGAGCGGTTGAGTTATACTTGCGCCCTACACAACAATGAATATTACAGTTAATATGCGCTTATCACTAGAGAGGTGGAAGAACACAGAGGAAAAGTAGAATGAAACAATGAAAGACAGATGGCCGTTATTATCATGACACTTACAGCAACAACCACATTACTTCTTATTGTATGTTATTAGTATGTATGTATGTTAGTAAGAAGTGGGCCACTGGTAGTTTTGGTGTTGGGGTGGACATGTTGATGCTCTAACCTAGTCAACAGTGCCATAGACATGAATAGAGTTAGCCTCTAGCCCGATCTCTTTAGCTCAGCTGGAGATAAGGTAGTGAACTTCTGTGCAGAGTTTTCTTGTGCATGTGCTGAAAACTGTGATGAACATGGGGCGTACACTGCGAAGGGGTGTACTACAAAGCAAGGTCAACATAGTCAGGTTTTCTTTGCGTGAGCTGGCTTGACAAATCCTCGCAATCAGAGATAACAGGTATCACAAAGGTGGTTATCAACTGTCTTTGTTAACCAAGGCTTTCTGCATCAGGATTTAACATGAAACGGGGCGTGTGATGTATCATATGACTCTTCTTCCACACAAAATCACTGATTGTTTTCTGAATAAAGACAGAAAAAAAGCGTGCTGCTTACTTCAGTCAAGACGAATGGGTATTTATAATGGAGAACTATTACGAATATAAAAGCTGTTACAAATAAGATAAGAGAAGAATGCTGGCAGACTACGTTAATATATTTATTTTACCACTCAGCGACTCTCTTTTCTTTATTTCTAACATATCAACTGCACATTGTAGAGCTCGTATTCAATACAGCATATTCAAACATACTGAAGTGCATATAAGTCTGACGCTGTCCCATAATGAAGAAGACGTGGACATCACTTTAGGCTTTGGCCAAATCAAAGGGAAATACATTTTAGAGATTGAATATTATCTGTGATAATTACCAATAAACTCATCAATTTCCTAATTGGTGTAGCTGCAGCACCAGTAAAAACGGCATTGCAGCTAATCCAGACCAAGCATAGAAATATAATCTACAGTGGTCTGCAGCTGCTGAGCCTTCACCCCTCATTCGACTGCTGTGTAGCATTTGTTAATGTAATATTTCAGATTTTCTGCATCGAAATGTGAAGCATGCACGTTGAGCAACGGTAACTCATACATCCATAAGTGAACGGCTTCATTTGATGGCATTACAAAAGTACAGCTCAATAAGTTTGCATCATGATTTGCATATACATTATAAAGTATTCCATATTCATACAAAAACAAGGGCTGTACTTTTTACAGCCGATTGTAGCCAAAACTTGGAACATAACCTATTCCAGACCAGGTATCAAGCTAAGAATAACTGCACACGTGATTTCACAGGCCAGGCAAACCTGTAGTAGTGATGGACAACATGATGTGGGTGTATATGTGTATAATAGTGGTGAGAAGGGAAAAATACATGCTCAAGAAGAAATTTTACATTTTTTGTAGAAAATAAAGTACTAGTGAAATTATTTGGGGAAAATCATCAAACTCTGCAAAGGCTTGGACATGCAAAAAAGTAATGTAAAAAAAACAAAATCCTACTGAACTTAATTTTAATAATCACTAAAGCAAGCAAAACTCAAGGCAACTTGCAAAACACAACAACATATTGTCAATGTTTAGTTTTAGTTAGTTGTGTCTGGTTTTTTGCAGCTGGCTGTATCAGACAATACACTGTAGGTTGATGATGTTGGGTAGACTGACAGCAACTGGTTTAAAGCAGAGGGACAGGTGGTATTTGGTGTAAATGTTCTTATCCATTAAAAAAAAAAAAAAACACTGACCCACGGGCTTACATGAAGGGAATAAAACTATTGCAGTGCTACAGTCTATCAGCTTTCTTTAGGTTTTTTTTAGATTCAGATGCAGACAACTTAATTTATCCCCAAGGGGCAATTCATTTGTAGCTCTCCCAATGCATAGATCCATACATGCAACAGACAAACCTATAATTAAATAAAGACAAGTGTATTAAGGACATGGAACAGGAGGAGGAACAAGTTACAATGTGAACTCTTAAGTAGTATTTGCTGTCCAGTCCTATGCTTTCATATTAACCACTTCAATTTTTGATTATATAATGTAATTACAACAGTGTGTTTATTTTGGCATGAGCTGTTACTGGAGTTATGCTGTATTGGGGATGAAATACTGGTACCGAATTTCAGGATTTCTTTCTTGTACAATTTTTCCTCAGAGGTAAGAAGTTAATCGTCGTGACTTCTGAGAAACAACATCTACATTATGTTATAAACTCCTAAATAATTTAACTTTGAGTATTGAACACTCAGCCATCTGTAATCATATACTTATATTATATCTATCTCTATTTTTCATAATTTTTTTATAAGTGTCAGTGTTTCTCATTCCCATGTGCTCAAATTAACACAAACAGTCAAACCTCCTGCATTAGTTTACAGGACATGCGTTAATTTACCAGAAAGCGAAAAAAGCAAAAAAGCAAAGCAGCCCCCGACTTTCTAGAGTGAGCTCCTTTGAAGGCATTACTTAAATGTAATTTAGTGTTTTATTTGAGATTTATTCAAAATCAACCATGATAAACAAAGCATACTTTCTCCATGAAATCCAATAAAACTGAGTGCATGTCACAGAGCTTCTGACAGCCTTGACTTCAAAAGCATATGGTTGGAGATGAATGCAGGAGTAAGGGGGTGGAGGGCATGATTAGCAGCCCACTTGGCTTCTCTCCCGGTCGTATGTGCAATATATACATAGCATCAGTCACCTTCCCATCACCTAATTAACTCCTTCACCTTTACACAACAAAGTAGCATCTACTTCAAACTGCTCTGTCTGACTGATTTGACACAAATGCTTTATGAGTATTTTGGAATGAAAGGTGATTTTGAAGATGCAACACACATTGCTAATAGCCATCAAATGCCTCATCGGCTATTTCTTTTTGAGATGATTAAAGCTGTTGGTGGGTTGGGGAGGCTTACCTGACCCAAATGTTGGCAAATTTATAAAATTGCCATGTGCAGTGTTGTGGATTGTGCGCACATATGTATATATACACACACACACTTGCTAAGCTTTGTCTTCACACTTTCGCTCAGTCTCAGCCAGCAGCAGGTAAAACTTCTGCAAATTATAGCCTGAGGGCAGCCTTTGCTGTTCAGTGTTCGATGCTGTTTGATACTGTCTGCCTGGAGTTTGTGAAATTCCAAGTTTCTCTCATTGGGGTTTTTTTGTCATTATTTCATTCGCACTACCTGCCTTCCTCAAGCATTTACATAAAACAATGATTCTTCCTGACAATTTACGTGCAGCGGTAGCAATTAACATTTTCAAAAGTTGTGTTTTCATCGGCATATATTTCAATGTCTGTTTAAAAATACTTTGTCTTGGTACTGTAATAAATGTGGACTGAATTCAACACTACATCTAATATCAAGATGCAGGCCTTCAGCATATTTTCTGTAAATATAAAATACAACATGGTATCTTCTGTCCAGCAGTGTCAACATAAAAGATGAACGATTATATGGCCTCTCAGTGGAAGTCTAACTGGAGGGACACCTCAGGGTAGACCAAGAACGCGCTGAAGGGATTATATCCATCCCACCTTACCGCGGGATCGCCCACCAACAGTTGGAGGATGGGCTACCTTGCTTAGCCGCACACAAGTGAGTGAAATAGACAGTTGAATGGAAATATAGACGGATGACATGCAATTCAGATTTTCTACGCCAACAAATAAATAAATAAAGTTTAGCACTTTTTATTAGTATGATGTCACACATGTTTATTCATGTAGCCTTGATAGAAAGACAAACTGATAAGTGGTGATAATAAGGCTTTCATGTGACTTAGGGGTTACTAATAAAATGACTCAAATGAAATTTCCTCCTGGGGCCCCCGTAAAAGGTCAATGGTGGCCCTGAGTTACATACATGATACTGTGCTAACTCAGCACTGCAAAGATGCAAAAAGACTGAGGCTAAAGCCTGCAGGTCCCAGGCAAAGAGTCACCACCCTCACTCATTGATGATTCATATGAAAGACGGGGGGGGGGAAATTAAGCAGCAGCATTGCCAGCAATTTAAAGGGTGTGGATGTAAACAATAGTATGTGGAGTGAACACTATTTTTCTGTCTAGTGCAAACAGCTAATTGGTAAAAAGAAATTTGTTATTTACAACACAAAGATTTGTATGTGTGTACATAGTGCATACATTACTTCTATGTGAGCATGTCTGTGTGTTTGGGGTGGGAGGTCTGTGGGTTATGCTGGTGATCCAGAGCTGATTTCTTTCTCTAAGTGTGCAGGATCTGCTTGGCATGCTCTGCGTCTCCTTTCTCCCTGCTATAGGCTCTGTTGGCTATAGCTTGTGGCGCTCCCGGTGGAGTAAGTTCTTTCCACTAACAAAATGCAAAATACAAAATTAATAAAAACACCCTTTGAAACTGACAAATATGCCTCGGGCAAACTATCGGCCCGCCAGCTGCTTAAAATTTAATCAGTATTTTTTCTTTATTTATTTATTTTCCACGGCCATGCTCATCTTTTTAATAACATGTTGCTGAGACTGTCTGTATACAAAGTTTTCCTATGTCAAGAATTACATAGGGCCTGTCAGTTCATGGTCTCACTCCCTCAGGGGCTTGCCGGAAAATAAACTAAGCAGATTTATTTTATCTTATAACCTTAGTCCTTGTCCTCTTTTAAACTGTTTTTCTCCTTGGTCCTTGTGGCTTTCACAGTGACCTCCATCCTGGACGGGGCTATGCGAGGACGCAGAGATCTCCTCAGATTCACATTACTCAGGTTTGCTGGAGTTCCCTTGCATTGTGTTGTAAGGGTGGATGAAGATAAACAGGGGTGACTAAAATGGTAGAATTGTTGATGTTGGAAAGCAACACTGAATTCCCTGATAGCTCTCCCATACTGATTTAATATTCATGCACTCATTTATAATTTAATTATATTAACACAGGGTTTCGGTGTGAGTGATGACAGACCGTCAAACCCTCATCTAAGTGTCAATCACGCTCTCCGGGATCCTAATCTTGGCAGTAATAGAACAAAGAGATAATAGACAGAGAGTAGAAAAATATTTACAAGCTACTACCCAGTTGCATCTCCTGCGGTATTTCTCTCATGTTCATTTAGTTGTGGGTGTCTCTGATTTGTTTGATTCACCAAACTAGTGAAGGCTAATTGGTGCCCTGTGTAGGGCATATCCAGATTTTGAAACTGTAAATTCTTATTTTCTTAAACTGTAATTTCATATCTTAACGCAGTCTCAAAAAGTAAAAGTAAAATCTTTTCAAATCTGTCATGAAAGAATATCTTTTCCAGTGTGCTTTCCTGAATTATACCCTGAAGGAGGCCAGTCTCTTGTTCTTAACACATAACTGAATCTGAATCTGAGATAAATTCCCCTTGGCAGGTTTTTCTCCTCTGTGTAAAAAGCTTCCAGTTTTGTGCTGCTTCTTCCTTTTCTTACTTTCTTAGTTATTAATTGAGATCATGAGAGTCAACGCTTTCAGCAGAGGACTAGCTGAAGACAAGAAATGCTTGAACTTCTTTGCCATAAATATTAACAAGCAATATATTATGCATATTATTCTTTAAATATCATATAAAATGCGTTTTTTGTGACTAAATCTTAATTTTGCATATGCTTTTAAGTAATATACATTAAATAATAATTGCCATTAAATTGATGGCAGTGGCAGCTTTGGTACTGTCAATCAAATTTGTGCAAACCCCCTCTGACACTTTCTGTCCCTCATCACTTCTAGCTGCCAAGACATTATTGTTCACGCCAGCGTCTCAGAGTGCAGCAGAATCAGCACATACCGTACTCTCCAGCACTTTCCCATTCGTACACTTACTACAGGTCATAAAGGTCATTGAATGTACTGTAGATATTTTTTAACCAAGGGAGAGGCATTAATCTGACGGCACTGCAATATTCACTATGTTGTCACTGTCTGGAAAGGGGTAGAACGCGACAGGAAAAACCTTGCTTTCCGTGGTGACTTGCCTGGTTTAGACAGATTGGCATGCAGTGATTTTGAAACACCCCAACGTTCAAAAATGTTCAAAGTACAATCCGCTTACGTAATGATCATTTTACACACTGAACTTACTAACATGACTAGGCTAAAAGCATCATTATGCTTCAAGTTAAGCGTTTGTCAGATCATTGAACAGTGTCTGAAACCATCTCTCCCAACAGATTTGCAACATCGGAATCTGCAACCGATTTTTTTAACTTTCACAAACCAAAAATCCAACAATCACATCCACTTCACGCACTGATACACCAGTTGTGCAAAAAGTGAGAGGGTACAGTATGCACTACGGATGTTGTCGAGGAGAGACTGTCCCATAGTGTGTGCTGTTATTCCCTTTTGAACTTTTTACCCACCTTGAACTATGGCTGCTTGGAACAACTTTTGCCTTACAACATGGTCCGATCTTGTGCGAACTAGAATTTTCTAGAATACTGCAGTCTTTATATTCTGGCAGTTTAAAGGTGCACTATGTAAGATTTGGCCAGAATCTTAGTTGAAACCATTCAAAAGTAACAACAAATATCAATAAAATGTGAAGAAACTGTCGGCTAATGACACACGTCATGGAGTAGTCTATGTCTATAGTCTATGTATTGTGTTGCAGATATCTACTGAAGTCAGCATGCTAACCAGCCAGCCCCATCCCTTTCTGTGTCGTAATACCACCTTGCTCTTCAGGGGTAATTGTGAGTCGCTGTAGCGTGCAGTGCAACATGAGATGGACAGTGCAGAAAGGTAGGCTGGCTGGCAGACAGTGCCACAGCAGATACGCTGTCTCTGTGGACAACACACGAATGCAAGCTGCAGCAGTTCAGCGAGGTAGCTGCCACACAGAGGTGACGTAGGCTGTGCGTTCCCGGCCTTAGCATTACTGTTAAGAGATGAGGCAAAATTGGAGGGTTGCGAAGTTTGCTATACATTTTTGAAGATATTGCTAAAGTGGGTCTAACTACAAAATCTTGAACAGCAGTGAAATGCTGCCCCCTATTTTCTTTCGGGCAGGTGGCCAAATCTGACATATTTGATCTTTAACGGCATATCTACAGAAAAACAGAAAAATATGGGATTACCAGACATTGCTGCATTGATTACTCTCACGTTCTCCGCTTAATGGTCCGATGCCCCGTAGAAGCTCAACATGTATCAATGGGTGGGGGACCACAGCTGCCCCTCCCCACTCCATTCTCCTTTACTTGAACAGAGGCACGGAAGTATTTCAAGGGACAGCGCCTTTGATGTGAGCAATTTATAGGGCTAATTATACAAACAGGATAATAACAATGGAGACTACAAGCTGCCTGTGTGTTTCCCCTCCCTGTGTTTACATCACATACAGGTCCTTGAGCCATACGAGAACCTACGTGCGTGCACACACACACACACACACTCTCGCGCATTTGTAAAAAACAGCTGGGGTAATTCTCAGTTGTTCATAGTGCAGATCATAATAACAACAAACAATGAAAAATGCCTGACATCAAAGAAGGAAATGATTATGTATTTAAAAATTCTTTAAAGTTTTAAGAAAAAGGCA
The DNA here is from genome assembly GCF_042242105.1 of Pempheris klunzingeri. Lineage (NCBI taxonomy): Eukaryota > Metazoa > Chordata > Actinopteri > Acropomatiformes > Pempheridae > Pempheris > Pempheris klunzingeri. The sequence goes on from NC_092012.1 coordinate 14,022,470, forward strand.
AAAGATTGTTGATGCACCGACTTCCTCCTAGACTTAATTGATAGCACTACTGGTTGAGTGTGCTACATAGCTGCAGGACAATACTTGTATTATCATGTGAGCCCCAAGCCCCTGGGTAAAAGATCTTGTTGTTTGCATATTTATTGTATATTTGTGTATTCATGCCCTGCCTGTATCTTATCACCTAAATTGGCTCATGTGTCATTATTTCTTGTGTGGGTGGTTGATTGTGCCGGGGCAGTTCCAGTAACAGATCTCCTAAAAAGTCTCATGCTTTCAGAGAGGATTCAATTTAAAGGGCCCGAGATAACAAGCTTCTTTTCTCTGACATTTGTTCAAAATCGCGTACAGTCGTAGAATACAAAACCTCAGATGTTCTTCAAAAAAGTCTGGACAACGGTTGTGAATTTTTCATTTGAAACATGGATTCTTTTTACCTGTTCAACTGAGAAAGAATGGGTATGACTGTATGCACCCACCTTTCATCATGCAGCCTGGCTATTAGGCGTGCCTTATCGCCCCATGCATTAGAAGCACATTAAATTTGGAATCACAGCAGTCTTCAGGTTCAAATAATGAGCATTTAATTATTGACAGGGGATGAATATTTAACAAAGACACTAGTGGTTCACTGGGTTGGCCTCATATGGAGCAGTATTAAGGAGGACATGAGGTCCCCATGACCCAGAAACCCACCCCCATTCTCAATGAATTTCCACTATTGCTATTAGAGTCCCTAGCATGGTGTGGTACAAGTGTGAGTCCATCCAAGCAGAAGTACTGCTGTAAGATTGCTCTTGGTGTGCAATGTAATCCAAAAAAAAAAAGCATTATTTAAAATGTGATGACACAAAAAGACTTTCACTGAAACTGAGCCTCAGCAAAGAATACATCTGGATTAGGTTACATGTATTGATCAGTAAAATGGCAGCATAAAATTGAAGCAGCCCACCAGGTGTGCTGTACAGGGAGGGTACTCCATCAGCAGACATGAGACCCTACACAACTTTTACAATACGGAAACTGAATGTTCAAGGCCTCATTTTTCATCTCTCTGCACAGTCTCACTGTTGCTGCTGGTTAAGCTTGGCACTGGAGTTGCTCTTCATTACCAGTGCAGTCTCCCCTTACACCAGTTTAAAGAAGTCAAAATTTGTCAATAGTAAATTTAAAAAATCTAAATAAAATCTTCCAGTTTTAGTAATTTCTGGGAACTTCCTTTCTCTTGTTTCATACTCAAAAAAAAAACTGGATGTTTTACCACATGGATATATGGGGGAATACAAATCTGTTATGATCCCAAGTACTCAACAGACTTTAGACTTTGAGTTTGTTTAACTGTGAAACTGAGGAGAAAATGCTGTTGATCTGCAAGAATGTCCCTTACCACCAGTAGAATTTCCATCTAAATCAATGTGGTTTGAAGTTTGATGTTAGCTAGTCTTTTTTCTTTGGCTACCGCAAGATCTAATGGATGAGTCCTGTGAACTCGCACACCTTTTAACTGAATCCTGTCTGTCAGAGAGAACTGTGGCAGACCGCTTTTTTTTACTGGACATTGTGGGATCGGATCCCCTGTACAATCAAAAAGACGGACCAACAGACATATATAAAAGGGGTGGCGGGAAATAGAAATAACAAGATCTACATCCACCCTCCAGGGAATGAACCATTTAACAGTGTCAGTCAGCCTTCCTTTTATCAGCCCACATCCCATCGACTTCTCCTCCACTCTCTCTGCAGATGAGTGGCCCTTCAGATCTTATCTGTTGTGAAATGCAGGAAAACGGGATGATAACATGATGACTTTTCTATTATCATTGTACAGTTTTTATCTTTGTCTTCCCTCATTGGTTCATTTAATTGAAGGAGACATTGTAGACTGTCAGTTTATTTTTGCATCTATTTTAGTGGAAGAAAAATATTGACTACTGTCTTTTATGTTTGTATTTGTTTATGTATGCAGTTTTTATTTACCCAGAGAATACCTATTATAAACCTTAGATACGTTCTGAAAGAATACAATTTAAGCAAGTTGCATCATTTAGACATTAATCACTATAAAAAATTAGCAATTGGAGTATATAAATTCATTTAACATTAGCTGACATTATACTTCAGACAAACTGTCTATTCTGTTTATAACAACAACATTATCAGTTGTCTGTGCTTCATTACGTTGTACTATATCTCCTCCTATGAAACCAGACATCCTGCTCACATCAAGCGTCTGGTGACACTTCATTTATCTTCTTAAGACTTAAATTATTAGACGGTATGGCAGTTCGGCAGCTAACGGCCAGGTGAAGAGGGGTGACTTTGGATATTCTCCCTTCCTCCAGTCCAACGCCAATGCAAGCTTTGCTTACTGTGAGCAAATGAACAGGTATTTAAAATGACATTGCTTTTACAACAAGGCTATGTGTGTAAATCAGAGTCAGGGACATCCCTCCTTCTGTGTGCATGTCCTCACAGATCCAGCTGGGCTCTTTGTAGTGTTACTGTATATCTTCCACTCCTGATTCTGCACTGCAGCTGACCTACGCATACTGACATCTTAATTAAATCTTTAGGATCCCGTTAAAGGCTTTTATTGGGGCAGAGACATATGGGTGTGCTCAGCAGTTAGGAAGCTAATATATGGCCTGTTGTTATAAGCAGCGGAATGGCAAAAAGCATATTGTATTTTTTTTTTTTCCCAAGCTTTGCTAAATGTTTTTTGCTGTAACCAGTCGGTAGCTGAATTCTCAACCCCTCCTTTATGGTTATGCTGTCTCTATGATGGTATAATGGTTAACTCATCCCAAACCTCACAAGCGAGTCCCCTGCAATGGTTCTGACAGCTGAGAAATGTCATTAAAGGACATAATGAAGAATGAAATCAGTTATAGCATTGCCACACTCCCAAAATTTAATTAGTACCTCTGAAGGTCAGTTCAAATGGTTTCCTGGTGATGTTTTTATGTGAGCACAATGTTTGGTTGTAAATTCATTTCCACTTTGATTTTGCACGGGGAATATAGTAAAACAAAAGAAAAGTTCCCCCTGTGAAGAAAACATACGATGAAGGATATGTAATTAGTAATAAAGTGTTTAAACTGTATAACTTGTGAATTCCCGTCAACAAGCAGTGACTTAACAAAGGCAACTGATAAGACATTGAGATTGAAATGAGGTGTGGAGAAAAGCCAATAAATGCCATACCTTCACACAATGTACAATTAGAGCTCATACTCTGGAGTGAGACACAGAGTGTTGCACCAATTTGCAAATCATTTAGTCTTTTTTCATGTATTCGGCCTCTGATATAGCAGCAGGAATCAAAGCTGGATAAAGATGAAAATAGAGCATGGCACGAAAAAGAAAAAAAAGTCATGCAAATGACTTTTGTTATTGCACTGTGATTTTTATTTAAATTGTAAGTGATCATTCTGCCTTTTAGTTACAGCTGTCAGCCCTCATTAATGTGCATTATAAATTGCATCAAAGTGCATAAGGCTGTGTGTGATTAATTTATACAGCTCTTTACGTAGGAGGAAACTGTGCAGGTGCTGGGGAGCCTAATGACTTGGTTTGGGTGGCACAGCTAGTCACTCTCAGTCCTCACTCTCAACACAGCGTGTTGTGTGTCAGCTCTGGCATGTGTCTGTCACACTACTACTGGTTCACAGGACCCGAGGATGAATATTACACGCTTGTAGCCATCAACTAACACAGTGTCCAAAGCAGCTCATAAAATCCCCGTCTTTTCCATAAAGGCAATCAGTTATGCCCTGATTAGATTCAATAAGTGATTTTAACCTCATGTCATTTCCAATCAACATATGTAGCCACAATGAGGATGATGTATTAAGCTGGAAAAATGGTCTTTTATCATGTCATAAGTAGACATATATATTGAAACTGTGATTATCAGTACTTGAGTAATGACTTGTGAATAAGGTCAAAAAAAAAAAAAGAAAAACCATTAAATGGCTTTTACTCTACCACTGGCGGTTTGTTATCGCTATGAGTTGTGGGTATTGAAGTACATTTCAATTTATCTTATACTTTAACAGTGACCTGACTCCTCATTAAATCAGAATGTGGGGTTTAGTAATGTCTAAATTTTTACATTGTATTTTATCTTTACACATAATAGTCATGTATGATATCATTTTCTGTGACAGGAAAAAAGAAAATGATTTAATAAATACAAAAATAATTCAATGCAAAACCATGATCGTTTTCCAGAATTGCAAGAATAACATTAAATGAAAAAGACGGCGTTCTTTTTTTAGCTTTGCTTGTTCATGGTATAATATTAGATTTCAATAGATTTGTAAGATTTGAGGGTAGAATTTCTCAGAATATGAGCAAGAGCTTCATAGGAGCTGCTGGGATGCTGACATCATGATGCCATGATCCTCTTAAAGTTACGTCTTGGTAGCGCAGACTTACCACTTCTTTAAAGGTGCCCCATGGAGTCCTCTTGTAAACAAAGTTATGTTTAAATTCAGTGTTTTTCACCAAAAGAAATTATGTCTCCTTGAAGCCTGAATTTTTCTTAATATTTAAATTCCTGAATCGTTTAAAGCCATGTTTACTAGCTAGCTGTCTTCTTCTTTAACTGCCTTAATCGGAGCATAGCCTAATTTCTTCGCATGTTACAGTCAGGAACTGTAGATCAATGTGAATCCCAACTGGGTACTGTGTCGCCCATGTGCTCATGCACTCGCGTGTTATATCAAAATGTTCTAACCTCCTAAAAATCGATATCACCTACTGCCATCGAAACAATCTTGTATCAGTCGAGCTAATTGTTGATTGCTGCTAAATGTATCAAGCTGTTGTAGAGTTTTGACCTGGGGAGCCGGGGATGTCTTTAATAGTCAGCGCTTTGTTTTGTCTAAGAAGCAGTAACATGTTAAAATGGTTGCAACACATGAAACAGGAAAGTCTTCAGTGACGGTGGGCTTAGACAGGATTAATTGATAGAAGACAGTAAAAAAATCAAGATAATCCCTTCACCCATCAAACTGTCTGTTGATAAATCTAAACAACTCTAAGCCCTTTAAAGATGTGTGGCAGAAGTTTAAAGTGTTAAATGTTTTTTGGAGAACTTCAGGATGCTAATGGATCATACAGTACATCAGACATAAAACAAAATCAATGTTGCAGATTAATTAAAGGGCTTTTAAAACACCCTCTGGCACACTCTCCCCTCTTATTCTCTCCTGCCAGCCTCGCCAGATGAATGCCACTCTATTTAATCCTGACTTTTTGACATTTAGATGTAAAAGACATGGAGGAAAGCAGGTCCGAACAAAGGGACAATTTCAAATAGGCCTTTGTCTTTGTCAGAAGGGAAGAAACGGATTAGCTCTGTGATACTACTTTGAAGCCCTGGAAATTTGTGATGAAAAATTTAAGCTACAAGCAAGCAGGATGGGAAGGGTCTAAGGGGGGTTAAGCACAAGTATTCATTTGACTCTGCATATATTAGGGTCTGTAATTCAAAGGTTGTGCTGTGTGTTTTTGTAATTTTGGCTTTTATAAATATATTTGCTTTGATATACTGATTGTCCTGTGGCAGGCCTGCATGATGGTAGAAGGGAGGGCTGGAGAGAACAAGAAGCCTCCTGGCTCTAATGAGAAGGTCATAGCTCTCTAATTATCATAGGCAGCTCAGTCGCATCCTTCAAAAGACTCCAGGAAAGCACCAGTTTCAGACAATACTCTGAAACAACATCTTCAGTCACATATATAAGCAACCATGGACAGCAACAAACAAAATTATTTATTAAAGCATTTATAACCATTAACTATTTATGTGTCTTCACTGTCCACAGCTCAGTTCTCGCACACAAAAACTGTCAACAAAATCGCCTAAACGTAAAAGGGTCGCCGCTCGACATTTTCTAGCCCCGAAGGTGTCGATACATTAGCACACACTGTGCCAAAACAATGAAAACTATTAAAAAAATATACAGTATAAGTTTAGAATTCAAAACCTGAAAATTTGTGTATATAACCTGCATATAATTTGGATATGAAAGGTGAAATGCAGCCATTATATTGTATTATGTAAAGTAAGTCTTGCTTCCATATTGTTATGTAATTATAAGTAAAGACAAAAGATAAACTTCATCAATACCTGTCGGGTCTTTTTCAAAAACATGAGGAATTGTTCCGCCTTAAACATTTCTATGACAGCTGAAACACACTAATTATTATCATTATTATTTATATATGAAGTGAAACAGGCATGAAAAGTAGAATGCAAGATTGATTATTAATGACATGTTTGACACAAAAAAACTACTTAATGTGCACGCAGCTGAAAAGAAAAGGGAAAATGATGCCGCTGTTTTGACTGATTTGTCAGTGTTCACAGTGTCCCTCATGTGAAAGTATAATAAATGGGGAAAAAAGGAGAAATTGAATAGCATATGGATTGGCTCTCAACTATCCGGTGGCTCCCCAGTAAATTGCCTGTGAATTAATCTAATTAGGAAACCCACAGTATGACTCAGTGTGCTGCCACTGAAGCTAAAGCATCCTCCATAGCATGTAGCAGTGACCCGTCTGTGAGAAAATGATTTTTTAAGTTTTAAGTTAAGTTTTGGAGAATGCAGGCAATAAATAAAGGAAAAAAAGAGAGTAAACAAGTTCAATGATGAACAGATTATCAGTAAATTGCGGGAAAACTGTAGCAATTGCCGATAATTGTTATGCTCTTCAAGTGTAAGTTCACCATTTTTGAAGATGTTTTACCAAACTTAAACACAACCTTTTTTTTTTTTTTTTTTTTATATATATATCTTTGCAGACAGCAAGGGCGTTTCCATTTGACATGTTTTGTATTACACAAGAGACTATTTTCTATCTTCTTGCCATTTCAGAATAAAAACTTACAACCCATGGCTCAGAAGTACAATGATAATGTAAGACATCTCCATCAATTTTCCACTCTACTTCAGTTTGCTTTAACAAGTCCTTATGGAGAGTACAGTAGAGTCGGGAGATAAAAAGCTTCTTTTCTTCCCCTGCTTCTGCCTCACTTCTCCTCCTGCCTTATCAATCGACCGCCCATCCTGTGTGCTTGCGACCTCTAATGGATTTCACATGACAACAGGCCTGGCCCAGACAAGAACACAGGCCTCTCTAACTTGACAACCATTAGCCTGCGAGAGGGGAGGAGGAGGGGGGAGAGAGAGGGTCTCTTGGTGTCCTGTAACTGATGTGTCGTGCACTGAGCCATCTCCCCCGGGTCAGGCGCGGATGTATCCACTCTGACAAGCGTCTCGCTCCTTTCTCTGTGTCCCGACGAGCCTATTATCATGAGGTCCTGTGAATGTTGTGCATTCTGGGAAGTGGCACATAAAAGAATGATCAGGCAAAGCTTTCAGACAGAAGTCGTTCGCACAGGCAGGCTCTTTGTTGAACAAAATGGAAATGCAGCAACGAGAGGTGCACCTGTTGAGCGTCCTTGTGGAGACGCAAGCACTCACACTTGGCATTATGTGCCTTATTATTTATATGGGACTGTCAGCTAATAATGCATGGGTCTCTCACTGGAGCACTTTCTGCCATCTTTGAAAGTCATGGCAAGAGGCACCCATGGTTTCTGAGACATCAGGGGTCCGCTCACCAGGGTGTTGTCTGAAGAAGTCATTCCCACTTATATTGATATAATGCATCTGTGATGGCGTGAGCACAAAGTCTTCTTTATCTCCGTTCACTGATTTACTTCTTCGCTGTCTTCTCCTCGATTCTGCTTAATGCATCAGCGTATACGTTGCTGTTGAGCTGAGGATTTTGGAATCTGGGAAATGATATCAGAAATGCCCTGAGAAAAAACATTTCTCTCCCAGCTCACCTGGCACAGAAGAAAGGTGAATATAACCTTCAAGATTTTAGATCAGACAATTTCTTATAAGCACTGGTTGGCAACCACATCACGTATGACAACAGCAAATTTAACTTGGCGAAAATATGGAAGAACAGAGTCATATCTACAAAGCAGTATTTCAGTAGACCCATTGCTAATAGCTGTAAGCACAGAAATTGGCCTGAAAGGTTTAAGGGCATTGTTCACTTATCGTGTTATAGGGACATTTCTTATGCAAGAGCGAGCCCTGATTAGAGGGTGAGTTTTAATGACAACTAATTAGCCAACCTCTTTAGCCTTGGCGTAATGATCAAACGAGCTGTCATCGGGTACCTGATACAATGATCCTCTCACTCTTGATATGATATTTTATTCCTCTGCAATTATGCAGCCCCCACTGCACCACATGTGTTTATTGCCTCAAGCACACATGTCAAATTAAAGAGCAGCTTATGCACCTGATATTCAATTATTGCCTGCTGCACCACCATGCACAATGGGAAAATGTCAAAGCCAGCAATCTACAGTACTTCAAGCAGCAATCGGTACGCTGCGATCACCGCGCACTCATGCATATACACAGACACACAGCTAGGAATTTGAATATTGAATATGAATGGGAACATTTTCCAGCTTGTCTGTGCTCAGTTGGCTTTTTATACTTCCCTTTTGTCACTGAGAGGGGAATTTGGCATATGACAGTATTGCTTGCCAGGAGAAACAGCTTAAAGCTAATGTTTGCTTACAATATGAAAAATAAAATCGCAACAAAACATCTTAAAGTATATTGCAAGAATAGATCATTACTTACATGAGATTTAGCTTAGTAAATGCATTTATTTCCCACAGCTGCTACGTTTGTCACCGACTTTTGGTCCGCTCCAAGAATATTTTTTCAATAAGCAAGTGGCAGTTTCATAAAGCAAGAAGAATATAATTTTCTATATCAGGGAAATTAGATGCTGTAGACATTCTTGAAGGACTCGGCTTAAAAGCATTACACATCAAGGGGTATGGGGATATATTTGTGAGAAAGTAGCTGAAATGTGCTGGGACACTTATTTATCTATACAAGTTGAATTGAGAGCAGAGACATGAACATATTTTGAAAATGAGAATGCCCGAGCATGACTCCATGTGTTGTGTAATGAATGTTGTTGTGGTAAAAAAAAAAAAAAAAAATCCAGCTATAAAGACTGCATTTCTATGGATAATTCAATTATTTCACAAACCATTAAAGTTTAATTATTCTCAAACTAGTCTTTGAGATATTATCTAGGTCTTTGTCTTGTCTGCAGTCCCTTGACAAATTTATAGCTGTACAAAATGTGATTCAGATTATTCTTCTGCCGCTAACCCAGTGTTTACCCCATCTTTTATGAACTGAAATAGCTCCTCTTTAATTGACTTATTCTTCCCATTTATTCAAACAAGATGCTGTGGTCATGCTCTAAGTGTTTAATTCTTTCCGTTTCCTTCCTCTAAAAGAGCCAAGTGCTGTTCCATTGATGTTTAAATGTGTTGGTCTCCTAATTATATACTTCTTGAAAACAGATTGTCATCTTGGCAGTGTTTCTCTTCATATTTTCTGGTTTATTTCATTTTTTTTGTCTCTGCTTTGTGCGCATCTAGCATTATCCTGTGTGTCTCTGAGCCTACAGTGAATGATTCACTGCCACTGTTAGAAAACAAGAGGGAAGTGTTAAGGAACCTTTGGAAATGGATAGGCCGTGTGCATAATGTTTCTGGGAAACTTTGATAATCAAAATCAACTTCAGATTTGCCCATTTTACATTTGCTTACTTAGCCGGTAGAATACTACATAATGGGAGCAACCGTCATTTCATTTAGCTTCCCAATGACTGTCAGTGACTGGAAGGCATAACAGGATTTGACTGTTTTATGAAGTCTGTTGTTTATGAATTCAGCTGATTAAAATATTAATTGCCCCAGCTCTGATGAATTAGTGAGGTGACATCTCTGGAATGATTGACTTAAACGCCACCATGTGTGTTCATGTCATGTGCGTAATAAATCAGAGACTAACACTGAAAAATTGAATAGGTCCATGTTCGGGTTCGGCCTTGTAAAGTTTTTGATTTACTGTATTGGCCAGCTCAGCTTCCTTTATATTCACTGTTGGCTACAGTTGAGGGAGGGTGTGGACAAAGAGAACAGCAGTGAGAAGCCTTTGAATTGGTGAGAAAATCAAAGTGTGCATTTTTAACACCTGCAGCATTGAGCCGGTCTGGAATAGATAGCCAGGTTGTGTGACAGTTGTCATTCTGCTACAGTATAATGACATGTACATTGAGAGTCTGAGTGGTTGTTTGACAGACCAGCACAGCCCTGCGGTGGGAGACATCACTTAACACACCACCCTGACTGGGAGCCTGCTGGCTGCTCTCCCCGCTCCCTGGTGGACAGTGTGTTAACTTACCACCTGCTCTGCTGTATGGTTTGTGACAAATGTTGATAGATGTTACAAGTTTAAAGAGATAATTGATTGTTCAGGCCAGGGAATCCCCATATGTAGGTTTTCATTTACCAACGGCCTGTTTTTCATTTGCCAATTTGCCATCATTTATTGTGTCCTTACTGGTGTGTGTACGTGTGTGTGTGTGTGTTCTTCATGACAGATTTGCTTCACAAAACGGGAGTGTAAGAAAGGCCTGTGTCTTCAATCTGAAGGCTAATATGAATTGCTTTCATATTCACCCATCTCACCCAGTCCAAAATTGTGTACACAAACAGCTGGATGTTTTGTCATGAAAATGAAATGAAATGGAGATTTCAAGACATTTTAAGAAATAGAGTCTTTGCTTAGGAAAACTGTGAGCCGTTATTGTTTCATTGAAAACCTTCGACCACAAAGAGATGACTGTGCTGTTTGTGGAATCCTCTTACACTCTGCGAGTCAGTAATTACTCTTTTACAAACACGCTGTGTGTATATAAAACTTTAACAGGGAGGAACCATGTGGCCGGCCCAAAGCCCCACTATAGGAGAGCAGTGTTGCAGTGAGCACCTGTTCAGTAGATGCAGGGAAGGAATGTAGACTGGGGAAGTTTCTTTCAGGGTGCCCCAGATGCCAGTATAACACAGATGTTGTAGTGTTGCTCCACAACCACAATCACAACATATGGTAATTGCTGCAGAATTATTTTCTGGCCAGCTCTCTAACCAGGGGCTGATAAAATGGAGAAGTCAGCTACCGATGCTCTGCGGAATGAACACCTGCCAAATCTAACTACATGAGATGTCAGTCCTGTGAATGGAGGGCCACCAGGTAAAGCCATTAGGGCTTGTGATGGCCACAGCAATCTGAGAGGCCATGGGTGAATGAATCCACAGATGTTTCTCTCAACATTCTTCACGAAGTTGATTGTTTGTGATCTTTCGTGTGCTTGACCTGACTATCCTCCTGAGCCTGTAGGTGCGGTGGGATTTTTTTAATACACTGATGCGCGAGATTACAAATTTGCCCGTGAGATGGGATTACTTTATCAAAAATGAAATTTAACAGAATCGAGTTGTTTTAAAGCATTTTTTATTAACACTATGCTTCAAATTTTAGACCAACGGACAGATTTTGTACATTTCTTCTAGTGGGAGGGAAAGAAGTTATCTGTGATGGACTGCCAAATCTTACAGGCCATCATGTTTTGAGTTTTAATTTTCTATGTTCTTGCTGCAAATTAAATAATTTGTACTGTCTGAGATTCCCAATTATACAACAGATTACTGTGATATAATTTCCACATACGTTACATTCAACTTACACACAAAATGTATAAATATGAACCCTGCAGATGTGATGCTCTTGACCCAGTCTTTGCATTTGCAAGAGCTTTTATTAATTAGGTGTTCTTATTTGTAGTTTTGTCAACATAGATGTCTAATAATACACATTAACATAAAAATTCACATGGTGCCGTACTTCCATTATATTGCAGGACAGAGGAAGCTTATTCAAAGGCAAGATTTACTCAGGGATCTTTCCCTCTTGACCTCTAAGTGATTTTTTTCAGGTGGGAGGCTTAATGTAAAATATATGTCTATTTTATGCCAAATGGAAGCAGGGTGAGTTATGAGGTTTTGCTCCCTCAGCACCTCAATATCTTAACACTTTTGCATCTGCCTTGTAGACCAAACTCTTCCAGACTTAATATGAGCAGAATCTGTGGAAAACCTCATTGAGGCCTGCTGAAATGCAAGATAATGAGCTTCAAAATGTTGAAAAAAAAAAGTATGCACTAACTAAAAGGGATGGACCATAACTGTTATTGTCCAGATGCTGCCAGAGCTGACATACATAAATAAGTATGATTATTTTAGCATGATTATAATAATATACATTTCAACACAATTTCTTTGTATTTCTTAGTATCTTTACTATGGTGCTAATAAATAGTCGAGATTGCACCAGTTAGTTACCTATTACCAGGAATTCTTATCTGTAATATACTGGTTGAATCTGAATTTTTAAACTGCGTGTTGCCATCATAGAATCTTTCTTTCTAGACATGCCAATGCCTATATTTCCCATCCTCTCTCATCGCAAACAAAATGTTGCTTTCCTGTCAAATTGACTCATTTCCCAGTGTTGTTGAGGCACATCTAAAACATAGTTAGGGTTTTGTGAAGCATTCAGCAATATCCAGGAGCAGCATTTTATCTCACTCCAAGGCGTGACTTACCAGTCACCCGGATATTCAATCACTGAGCTTTCTTAATTGTAAATGTTCAAATGTGGTTGTTTTGCTCTGGCTATTAGCTTTGCAGAGTGTGTGGAATGTGTTTCTGTTTCAGCACAGCTGAATTCAGCCATTATTCATCCATAGCCCAGAACCAGCCGATGGAGCTGGTTAGAAAATGAGCCCTGTTCTCTGTTTCTAAAGTGAGTGTTTTTAGTCTAGGGTAAACACACATGCACACGTGCTTTCACACACACATGCACTCACGCATACCTACACACACTACCATGCACGCAGAGACACTACAAACTACCTACAGAGCCATCGCAGAAACAAATTAGAAATCAGACTTGTTCTCTTCTGAGTTTTTGGCTCCACCACCTGGCCTTCACAGACACAGTCTCGGTCTCGCACCTGAACTAATCATAAAAAAACATTACTGCTTATACATTACATGAAACTCAAGCAAATAACATATTCTGCATATACTACATTATACCTTAGCAGACTGTTCCTCTGCTCATAGAAATGAAATAAGTACCTAATTCATTCATTGCTTCATTTTAATAATACATTTTTTTTAAATGACTGAAATCTGGTTTTGCAACATGTAAAACAACATCTTTATTTTGAGGCCTTTGATTTAACATCCTGAATGACTACCGATCATCAATGCCATGAAAATGTCAATTTCTCAGTTAAACAACTTTGCAGCCGAATCAGGAACTATTTAGACCAGCATCTAATGAGTCTGGTATAAATGAGAGCGTGATGTTTGTTTCTAATTTGCAGGAGAAGAAAAGGAGCAGAGCCGTGGCTTAGTGTGGTGGTTGTCTTTAGAAGACTACGTTTATTGATTGGTGGAAATGAGATTGGTGAAGAAAGGTTTTTTGCTCCACAGGGGGTAGACTGGTAAAGGAAGGAGGGTGTCTCACTTAAAAAGATCTCATGTTATGGCAGCCTTTATTAAGGCTCTTCATTTGCTTTTGAAGACAGGCTGGGGGGATCAGTCCTGGCAGGTTACAAACGTGTGGTGTCTCCAAAGCTTATTCTCCTACTGACAACATCCTTTGAAAAAAATCTGTTTTTCTGGCTCTGGGCGTGTGTGTGTGATTTACAGGTAGGTGTCTATGTGTGTTTTTGTTTGTGAAACCGCCTCCTGCAGAGTCAATTTTAGCAATTAACGCTGCAACTTTTATCTGTTGCAAGTCATCAATCCCAGGGCAGGAATTATACCACGGCAAAATGGCCAGTGCCGTGGATTCCCCTGGAGTGTGGCAGTAATGCTCCTTCTAAAATAAACCACCCACACGGTCAGTTTGGAATGCCCTATTTTCAACTGACCGTTGTGTCTTTAAAAGAAAGTGGCAGATTTCCTCATTTAAAACCATACGTGACGCAACAAATAAGCAAAGTCATGGTTCACCACGCTGGATATCAACAGTAGAATAACATTTCTCCCACTATCACATATGTGTTACATGTGTAACATTTACATTACCATAACTACAGTATTAACCTGCTAGATAACAACAATTGATGCTGCAATAAGCACAAGCAGCAAAGCAATGTACAGTGTAAGTATTAATACAGGACATTGATTATAGGCAATCCAACGAGCCTCTCCTCCAACATGACAAACTACATATAGTATGTACCATCATCATTAAAGGAGGCAGAGGAATAGCTAAACGTAAGGCTCTCAGGGCGAGGCAGAGCAGGAGAAGGAGAGAGAGTAGCCAAACTGCCGCTAAAGGCCAAGTAGCATGAAAGCAACTATGGAATTAGCGAGAAAGTTGCTAAAAGAAGGAGAGAGCTGAAAGTTGCTTGGGCAGAGATAGTTGAAGTGTACAGTGGGTAATTAGCCGCTGTAAAGAAGAATATAGTAAAATTAACCGACTCGAGAGCATAAAAAACACCACCAGTGACAGAAACTTTGGCAGCTGGGAATGAGACAATATGATTAATGCAGCACATCAGGTCACAACTTCATTTGGGCAGACTGCAGCATCTTGGAGAATTATTTCATGTAGTCCCTGTTTAAGATAAAATCTTCTGATTGAATCTTATTGATGTTATTTATTATGTTTGCACACCTTCTTGTATTTAATTTGAATCAATTTGATTAATATTTTCAGGTTTTTTGCACATTCTAATCATGAATAATTCTAATGTCTTCCATGTTCAGCTGAATGTTTGCATATCTATATTAATATTGTTTAATGTTGTCAAATTCACTAACTCTCAACTGTTGATTGTGCACTGTTGTGTCTTCACATAGTGTAATATCACTTCTTGTTATGCACCATTGGTTTTGGCCTTGGTGGCCTACATTTTGGCTGCAATGCTCCAATAAATGTGCATTTATCAAAAGACTAAGGGTTTCTTCTCCTAAAAATGACTTTTTAACAATATTCAACACCAAAGATGCTTTTTCTTTGTGATGCTGCAAATTATTAATCTATCAACAGTTTATTGCAACATAAATATTTTGGATGTGTTCCAACTTAAGTCACACATAAAACAATCACAATGTCTTTGATACCAATGCCTCGTTTAAAGAACACTGAGGTTTAAGAGTTACATAAATCCTGAGAAAGAAAATCCCTTTTTACACAAAGCATGGTGGAAATAATAAGGTACTTAACAGGATGCCATATCAATTATATGAATGTAATTTTCCAAAAATATTTTTCCAAGTATAATTAAGCAAATTTCAGTGGTTCATTGACAGAATTCATTGAGACAGTTCGTTAACCTTCCATATACATTAATGCAGCATTTTAGACGCCAATGTGGACACATTTGAAAATGCCAGTCCTGCGTTATAGCACAGACCAACAGCACTGGACTGTGAGACGATTTTGGTGCAGAGGCCAACATCTGAAGTGCAGGTTTACATGACGTTCACGGGTCAAAAAATACATTACATCATTATAACAAAAAAAAAAAAGGATGTAAGAACTTGAATAAATCTTTGAAGCACCACAAAACATCCTCAATCATCAAATTTAGAGCCGTTTTTTGTTTTCATTCATGATCATACGGGTAAAGCCCTACACAGAATCTTCTTTTATTCCCTTCTTTGATCTGAATTTTTCATCTGTCGCCACATATTGTTACACCAATTTTGATTCAAATATAAAAGGAGTCAGAACTGGTTTTCCTAAATTATGAGGTCATTCACAATATCCTGTAATAATATTAGTACATTGGTGAATAAAGCTGAACTGCGTGTGGATTTGTGCATGAGACAAGTCTGGCAACGCGTGACAATAGACATCAACTTAAAACTGGGTTTATCTCGTTGTCCTCCTACCCCCTTTGCCCCCTCCACTAATGATGGTATGGTATCTGCTCAGCTGAAAGTCTGGCTTTTTGGTTTTGAGGAGCATTCAAGCACTTCTTGCAGAACATATTCTTCCTCTCCCCACACCATGCTGCTGTTACTGCTGCTGAGAACTGGCAGAGTGGGTTGCCTTCCATTAGAGCAGCATTGGGGAGCTAACCATGCAGAAAGCAGCAGGCTTAAGGAAAACTTGTTACTCTTTTAAATGGATAGGCAGTAAACACTCTCCCTAGTGACTGCTTTCTCCAGACAAAAATGATATTTGATGCTTATACCAACTGACTAGGCCCCGATGAAGCCCTCAATAGCTGAGTCTCTGCCACATTCATGGCTGAGTTTGTTCCTTTGGTAAAGATAAATACACCCACATTTTTATATATAAAGTAACAGTTGAACTGACCTCAGCCCCTTCAAAACAAATAGAAAGAAGACTTTAAAATGAAATGTCCTATTTCGTTTAGGTAATTTTATATCAGGTGGAATTTCTTTGTATAAAAGGTCTCATCCTTTAACTTCCTATATGTGACTGGTACTCCACAGGTTTCACAGGATGGCCAGGGAGCAGATTTTTTTCAGGATGTTGAAGGAAGCTGGACACTGTCTTAATCTTCAGTATATCCCTTACGGGTGGTTGGGTTGATGCCAATCTGACTACCTTGATCAACCTCACCATCCCGGTGCATTGTGCACAATCCATGCCGGAAGAAGGCAGCAAATGCACTTTAAGTAACCAGTAAGAGAATAAGCCTCCATGCTAAAATACGTTTAAAAATCAAAACATCAAATTTAAACTTATGTCTAGGAAGACATCTGTAGATCTGAGGTAGGAAATTGAAGTTTTAACAAAGTGATCAATTATTAAAACTCTTTGTAATATGGTTTGGCTTTTCTGACACAGTTCTGACTGATAGGATGGAAGCAGCTTTCCTTTCATATGTAAATTTAAAAAAAGAAGGCCACTTAATGCAAACAACTTCACCATATAACACAAGGAGGAACGCAACAGAAAAAAACGGAAGACTTTCGAGATCAGTCTGTGTGAGCCTGAGCAGCCATTCAAACAGAATGTGCGTGATATTAGCGAACATGGAGAAACTGTTATTGTGGTACAACAATGGTAGACTGAGCACCACTGACTAGGTGGTTTTATAATACCACTACTTACAATAAAGTCAACAGAATATTACCATTATGGAAGTCAACAGCCTTCACATTCCTTTTACGGGGGTTAAAAATCATCATATGATATCTTCTATTCTGTTTGGAAATATGGTGTGACAATTATGAAGCACAGCAAACTATGCTCCTATGACTTAAATCACTAGAAATGTCTAGTCTAATCTCTTCAATAGCATCCATTGTATCAACTGTACTGGTTAACATAAAAGTAATTGGCAGTTTGTTAACCAATTAATCTATCATTTCCCAGATTAACTGCGCAGTTAAAAGGCTCCTTTGTCTAATTACAATGAAACAAGAGGATTATAATCAGTGCTAAGCTTTGTTGTTGAGCTCACTGATGGTAATGCTGTGCCTTTGTAGGATACAAGTGCTTCAACTTAGATGTAAATCAAGAGATGATTAAGACAATGTCTCTATCCCTTTTTTATCAGCCTTGTTTACCCTTTGAAAAATTAACAATACAAGGGGGAGACACTTAATCAGAATGGTACCAGGGTCATGTAAAAATTAGAAGTTTATTTGCCTTAAAACATTTATAATGCACTTTATCCCAAGAGATTCTTCCCCAAATGAGTAAATAAATACCATTGTAATGCAGTGCAGCCCTGCCCCCAATTTCAAGCAAATCCCCCATTAGGAGTATAAATCTGCAAGGCTTTGTGGGTAATTAGCGAACATGCTCGGGAATGTTAGCAGGGCTTGGCAGGTGCGTTTGATCAGTGGCAAGAGGCAAAATCACTGTTGACAGAGAGAGATGGCAGGGGGATGGAGATAGGAGGGCAAGTGGGTGGGGGAGAGAGAAGTGTGGGGGCTGAGGGGCAGGTTTTACTAAAGCACACTTTTTTTTTATTTTACCACAGACACTCTCTATAAAGACAAGACAGTGCCTTTGTATGAGATCATCTAAAGGACAAGTGTCACAAATTAAGTTGATCAATTAACAATTGAGAACTGAAGCTTTTTGTTGTGCAATGTTCGGTTTTAGTGTGAAAAACCACAAAGAAACGTCATCTATTGTGATAATCAAGTAATGAGGCAACGATAAAGCTCTGTCTAATTCAAACATATAAAATGTAGAGCTTGGGTAATATTGGTCTGACCTATATTAGGGCTAACATTAGTTTTCATAATTAGAACTTCTTGAAACCTCCGTCTGTCATTTTAATATTCATGATCACCTCATCATTTAGTTTTTGTCTGACCTTAGATTACAGTTTTTACCTTTAGAGTAAAGGTGGTGTGTTTCAAATTACTACAATGCAAATAAAATGCAGTCAAACGACAACTCTTAAATACGTCTTATGCTGCTGAATTATTAATATTATTGTGTGTGGGTTACCATGGGTTCAATAAGGCCTAATTAGAGGAGAGACACTAAAGCTAATTTGCAGATGCCAGAAGCATAGTTTATATATAAGAGCTAATATTTGAAAGTCAAATTAAAGTTGAAAAGGCCCGTAATAACCGTTAATTAACTCTGGTTTTGTTTTTTCCTTTGACAAACTTGAATTAAGTACAATATTCACAGGACTAGGGCTTCACATTTCTGACCACAAAGATATATTTCAAAGATTTTAATTATTCGTTTGATGTGGGTATTCTCTGTAGATTAGATATTATTTTAAGATCCCTTTGTTCAAAAATTCATTTTTATTATCGCTGCATGAAATGCATGGCAATTCCCCACATAACTAACCATTGGTGCAATTAACATCTTCGATCGAGTTCATATTCCTGATAATTTATACAGACTATGCACCTCCCCTGTGATCGCTGGCAGGGTTTGACTCTTCCACAGCTCCCTTGCATTTAGAGAATCAGATTCATACTGATGAAAATGGAAAGTGAAACTTTAATGAACGGGACTCGACTGTCACAATAATAAAGACTTTGAAACAACACCGAGGCCAGTTCAACAAGCAAGCCGACAGCAACACCAGTGTAGTGACATCAAACCAATTAAGGCTGACGATAAATATTAACAGGAGTGGGTATTAACAGAACATGACTGGGAAACCAAGCTGTAAACAAGTGCTGGATGGCTGATCATTAAAATTGTGTCACACAGTGCTGCGCAGCAATGGAGAGATAGAGATTTTAACAGTAGAATTGATCTTTCTTCAGAGCTGAATGAAACACTCAGTATTATCTTGTAAACAGAACAGAAACTGGTCAATACTGTAGGTAGCATACATCTATTAAGTCATGACACAATTTATATCAGCAGGTAAGCATTCGGCATTCTGGATAAATCAGTCTTTTGGGGGATTTCCACACTATCAGGAAAGTATCAGTATTTGCATTAATGTTCCCAACAAAACAAATCAAAAGGTGAAATAGTTAGGCTACAAAAAAAAAAAAAACAAGTGTCCTTGAAATAAATAATGAGGGACCGTCCCAATTATCACGAAATTGTG
The DNA here is from genome assembly GCF_042242105.1 of Pempheris klunzingeri. Taxonomy (NCBI): domain Eukaryota; kingdom Metazoa; phylum Chordata; class Actinopteri; order Acropomatiformes; family Pempheridae; genus Pempheris; species Pempheris klunzingeri. Next base: position 14,041,988 of record NC_092012.1, read on the forward strand.
GCAATATCACTAACAACATCACATAAATATCTCAGGCACAACTTCACATCAAATGCAGTATGCACTGTGTTACAAGCTCAAAGCGTAAAGTTTGAAAGATGTAAGCATTCACTACAGGTAACTAGTTACTGGGATTTAAAGTAATTTTTCTTTTTTTTTATTTCTTTAACAGAGAGCAAAATACATAATTTGGTGAAAAGACTTTTTACCTCCAATCTGTGTGTGTCTATCCAAACTCTCTGAGTGCAATAACATCAAAATAAAACGAATATTAAAATGATAAGTACTGCTGTAGCTCTTAACTGTTGTCTTTTCTGACCATGGTTGTACAGTTTTGTGTTTTTGTACCGTAAAAGTGCCAACATCAAGGAACGTGTCCATCACAAACATGGGTTTGTCACTGTACTCTCAATAAGTGGAAAATTTAAAGTATTTGTTGCTGTTTAGTGGCCCTGTAGGTCTGACTAATTGGGTCACAAAAGGTAACACAGCGAGTCGTGACCTTTAGAAACAAGAATGGCTATGTTAGATTCTCACCTCATTACGGATACTATGGTGTGGTTTCGATTATTTTTATTTGACTTCAAAGAAAAGTTGAAATACCTTGACGTACCAGACGTAAGAGTCACAATACGTCTGAATCCGCACCAAAGTTAAGCCTACTTCCTTCAACTATACAAAGGCTGAAAATGGGAAACTTTGAGTAGTGGTGAATGTCACAGTTGCTAATAAATAGGCAGGATTAACGCATACCTTTTAATATTCGCGCTGCTTAATGGGCTGACAGTGTTGAATTATCTATAGGTCTCAGTGATTCAAAAAGGACCATCAAACCCAAACTTGAGAGCAGTGTCTTGTAATTGAATAATACATTACATGTGGCAATTATTTCTGTTAGAAGCAGACTGAGAAATCAATAACCAAGGGATCAAATCAAGGACTGTGAAGCTCTTGTTTCTATTCCCCTTGTGACCAATTACATCACCACAGTTTAAACACCTGCAGTGTCACAGCTCACTGTGACACTTTCTTGCACACTCTCACACTCTCTGTCTCTCTCTCTCTCACACACAGACACGCGCACATAAATTGTGTTAGACAGATGCTGAAGGCTTTGAAAAGAGAAAGGTGCTCATATTTAGATCTTTAAATGTGTGCTGATAGACTAATAACCAATTTTATGATTACTGCATATTGAAATCTCATCTAGAGAATTATTGCACTATTGTGTGCTAAATGAGCTGCGCATCAAGACATAGTTGTAAATATGGAATGATGGGAGAGTAATGCATCTTTGTTGAGATAATATGCACTCATTGCACAGCCTGACCTGGAGTTATAAATTATGCACCAGTTTTTAGCTCCAGGCAGTATCCTCCCATGACATATGTGGTGCTGATTAAGAGAGAGTGAAATGGGCCTGTTTTAATGAACATATCCCATTACACAAAGGCGTAGCTTCAATATATCACTTAGAACAAACAGGTGACAATGAACCTCTGACCACCTCATGGTCTGTTGGTATTGGTGAATACAATTTGCTTTTATCTGAAATATTCACAGCTCCTAAAAAGGCTGATATCAGGTCTCATTAAATGTTGATGCTCCGGGTGAGTAAAGAGAATACTGGCTACATCAAAGGCCTTGTTATGTCCAGTGAATACTAACTAATCCTGAGCTTCTCTTCAGGAGCATCTAAAGCCTGCAGACCAGCAGTGTCTAGTTCACTGCTGGGATCCTGCCTGGTCCTTACAGTTCCAACAGGAGACTCCTATATATCAGAGGGAAAATGAGGGGGAAAACACAGATTGAGTGAAGATTATATTTTTCTGTAATTATCTGCTCTAGCTCGTGCAGTATTGTGGGATGCCCGGTGCACTGACATGCTTCCCCTCATCTGAGAATGGATCATCAAAACTGAAACAGTCAATACTGCACAACACACACAGGCTCGCCCGAGCAATAATAGCCTGGAGTCAAAGGATACGTGTCCCACGGTTGATTGATTATTAGTCCCATTTGTATCATTTTGTTTGTTTGAGAGACAGAGTGTGCGCGTGCGTGTCTCTGTGTGTGTATGTGTGTATGTGTGTATGCGTGCGAAAAAAAAGGAGAAATAGAAAAAAGTTTACCCACAAAGAAAGTTATTTCTTTTCAACTGTGATATCTTCACGTTTACTTGTTTTATTGAAGAGTGTTTCTTTTCCCCAAATTTCTTTTATTATCTATAAGGGCAGTGAACTTTGCCCAAGGCACAACAGTCAGCATAACACAGCTGAGGCCATCAAAACATTGTGAGGGAAAACAGAACCAGCAAAAAACACCTGCGATATTAATAGCCAAATTGCACTCATTACAGACAGTCGGTGTCCACGGCCATAATGGGATAATGAAATGCTATGGTGGGCACTCGTAAACCTTGGCAAAGAGAAAAACAGTGTTCATGAAATAAAAATCATGGTCAGAACTGCAGATCCACGTTACTCTGATGTAGAGAGGGAGAGTGCAGTGCTGGAGCAAGTTTTACAGAAGGTTAAAACATCCACAGGCTAGTTGAATGAAGACATGCGCAACCAAAGGACTTAACATCAAAAGAACCTGTGTTTTCAGCTATTCTCTGTGGTGGGCTTGCTTTGCATATTTCATGGCAGTGGATTTCATATCTATGCCCACCTTTCTATTGATACGTGCAAAACCTTTTCTGTATTTCAATTAACATGTTTTCTCTTGCAAAATCTAATCTGTTGTTTTGATTTGGGGTACAATCTCTATTGTTGTTCTTTACTGCAGCAGGGAGTCATGCTAACACGAGGAAGCCATCACCCCTGTGCAGTTCTTCCCCTAAAGTGAAGAGTAAGAAGAAGAACACAACGTTTGTTTTTCTCCACATAAAAGCCTCCAGATGACCTATGGTTCCAGCCAGACCTTTAAAGAAATGGAGGACAATCAAAAGGACAAATGTGACGGGCCTCCTGTGTGAGGTACAAGATGAATGCGAAACAGCGCGTCGGTTCTGTGATGTCTTTGACCTGATAGTTCAAAGCTTCTCCTGGACTCTGGACCCCCGTTCAGTGTGTGAGCACCTCAGACAAAGGCTTTGTTCATAATAAAGTAAATCCACCACATTGTTCCTTTGAGCCAAACGCCACGATTTCAACAAACGGGGGGGGGGGGGGGGCACGTTCTAGACCTGAGCAAAGCATGAATGTGTCTGCAAACGCATCACACATTGACATAACTTGAAATTCTTAATGAAACTCTAATTTTCAGCAATTTTAGACTATATGTGTGATGTTAAATACCAAAGTTAAGCAATTTAATCTCTTTTTCTGACATACAAACTTATTTTTCTTTACAAATTTTCCTTCCTCTTCCTCATTGCACAGCTGTCTTTTCACACTCACACGTCATAGTTTTTTTTTACACCTAATTCCTTGTATGTGTTCACATGCTTGACCAATAAAAGCTGATTCTGATTCTTAATGATAATATATGGTAATATTCCCATTAAAAAAAACATACTGAGCCAACCTGGCCAAGCACACCTTGTTACACAGGTTACCTATGTTTTTCATTACAGATGCACTGTTCCCAACAAGTGTAGCCTTGTAACAGGCTGCATAATGCACCTCTGTTTCATAGGGACAGGTTATGTGGTGGCAAGGCACAAGGCCGTGTGTTGTGGAGCTACAGGACGCTAACACCCCCTCCACCACCACTCCTGCTCTGGTATCAGGAGGCATGGGGAGGTGCTCCAGCCTGCAGTCATAGTTAACCATGGCAAAGCAGCAAAGACTGGCTTCTATGGTGCCTCCATTCCTCTTGAGACACAAGGGTGAGCAGGGCTTTGAAGTTAAAAGTGTGGCTGGGAGACAATATGAACAGCATGTGAGCTTCTATCTGTGGTGTGTGCTGTGATATAAGGGCAAAGGTGGGGTGTGTGATGGTGTCCCAACTGTACAATAGTTGTACTAGAAAGACTTCTCTGTATAGGGTGACCATCAGGTTATAGTATGCAGCTACATGATAGGAACTTCATTGCAAAGGCTGGTTAAGCGTATTGAATTTGTGACTTAAACCATCCAGGCTTTACATTCAAGGTTATGTTTTAGCAGTCTAAGAGGGACACTTAGGAACACAGGCCTGTATTTGCAAAAATTGAAACTCTATCAATGCATACAACTGAAACTGATTCACCTTTATTTCCCATTCCCATTTTTTATTCATGTGTGAGAGTAAAACAGACTAATGGAAGGTCTTGGACTGGTTAACAACTGCATGTGTTTAAGTGTTCAGGTGTCATTATGATATCAGCATCAATTAAGGAAAAAATTGTTTTTCAAAAAGGGAAAAGAATGGTCTGTTACTAACATTTTACACTTTAGACCTCTGACTACAGGCCAATGGACAATATGGGCTTTGTGAGAGGTTTAAGTGCACACTGAAAGTCTCTGTTGCTACCATAACTTCAGCTTTTTATCCCTGAATTTATATTAATTCTATTTGTATGGCAGTAATGTTCATGAATGTTCATGAATCAAGACCCAACAGCATAATAATTCATTGAGCCATTAACATGTCTATAAATGATAAAATTATTTCATTCTTTCATACTAACTATAGATGGAGACTTTCCACACAATTTGATGTAAAGAAGTGGTCAATTCCATCAATATCAACTGTGAGTAATTTAGGTAGTTGTGCGGCAAGATTACGCCTGCAGCTTCTACAGTATATATGCATCTATGATCAGAAGGATGCCATAGCATTAAAGCTATTTCATTATCCAGCAGTCCCATGACGCTGCCCTAATGAGAAGTCTAACAATTAGGACTGCATGTTGTCTGTGTCTCCTTTAAGAGAATATCAGATAGGCATCTTTATCAAACATAGTTTTTTATAAATCCCTCTGTCATTTACAATTAAACAGATCATCATCAGCAGCGTGCATATCTGAATAGAAGGCCTGCTTAACATTTCACTGTGTACACACAAGGCATTCCTATGCCTACAAAGAGGGCCTTGAGAGGGAGACAGAGTGTGCAAGGAGCTAAATCTTTGACGGAGCACAACGCAGGCCTTGCAAAGTCTGTTTAATGTTGTCTTTAGAAAAATGTGTTTCACATGGTAAATACGGCCCACTGCGGACTAAATTCTGAAAGTGACCAAAAGCTAAGCAGGGTGTCAAAAAGGGTGTGGTTAAGCTTAAGAGGGAAGGCCTCTTTCAACTACGGTAAGTATGAAAACATCCATAAATAGATTATTTTAACTGCAATAATCAATAGCACTGACACAGTGTGTTAATTTACTATTAAAAGGGCAGTGAATTGACTTATTGACATTATTCTTATTTAGCTGTCAAATTTGCTAAAACAATGTAATCAAACTAAGGTAGAGTAATTAGCAATATCAGGCAACCTCACTCCAAATAAGCGTTGGTGTTTTTACTGCATAGCACAAGAAGTTATTGACATATTCACAGACACAGGCCAGTTATAATCAAAATCAAAAATGAAATTAACATTTTTAAAATTAAATAATTTTGGACGAAACAACATACTGCCATTTAGTGTTCAATATGCTCACCATGGACCCTGAGATATCATCAATTATCCTCATCTCATACACAAATTAATTTAGTTAACACCACACTTGGAAGTCATTCCATGAATTTTCTCTTACTGGAATAATTTGTTTGATTAGACGGTTTTACAACCAGAAAGGAAAAGCCTCTGCTTCAATTATGTACAGTATAAATCTGGCACAGAAGAATGGAAAACAGCAAACAGTTTTTTAATATACTTCATAAATAGAAAATTGATGAATTAAATGGGAGAGTTCTATGGCTCTTTGCTGCCATCTTGAGTATCTGAAAAGACATTACAATTTTGGATAGTGGGCAAAATGAGGGCAAAATAAGTTTTTAGTGGATTTAGTGGATTCTTGGCATTTATAAACTATATTCTTTTCCTTCTCATGTCAAAGACTGTTTGCTTTAGATTTGCACTAAGACAGCTGTCTGTAGCTTGTACAAAAAGTAATTATTACTTGAGTGACATTTACATTGGGAAAGCAGAGATCAGTGCGTAGTAGCAGGCTACTGTTAAATTTGAAAGATCTTGGAAAACCTATTGTCACAAGAGTTGGTAGACAGGTTCAGAGGGGAACGCAGGTCGGTCCAGACAGATGTTCAAAGAGGTAAAAACTCAGGAATATGTGCCAAAAAGTACAGGGTCTAGCCACAAGTACAGAAACCAACCGTACACTGAAGACAAACTGACAAATAAAAGATATGACTGGGTTTAAGTAAAGGCTGACTGATGAGGGTGGTGAAGACAGGCGAGGTTAACAAAGAATAGGTGCAGACAGTCACAGGCAGAACGAGGAGGAGACTACTACAAAATAAAACAGGAAACCACAAAGGAACAAGCAGACTACAAAATACAGACACAACAGGGGGATAGAGAACCCAAATTACTAAAGTCCTTACAAGATTCTTTAACCAAACATAAAGAGAACAGAAGCTAAAAATGACACCTATATTCCTTTTATCTCCTCAGTATTAAAATGTTTCCGTTGCTGAATTAAAAGCTAGATATACAGTGCGAGCTGAGCAGAAAATGTTTTTTTTGTGTATTTGGTGTAGACTGGATAAAATGCTAAAACCCCAATTTCAAAGTCAACAAACAACTAGTAGGAGCTATGCTGTTTAAAAAAGATGCATTTGTGAAGCACAATGCATTCCTGTCATTTGTTTGGTATATCTTATGTTTCAAAAATCTTTAATAATCTCCTAGTCAAGTCTGTTTGCCCTGTCATTTCATGCATACTATACGGTTAATGTTTGAGAATACTGAAAATAATAAAAAATGAAATAAATATTTAAAAAAAGAGATGCATTAATGTTATTTCTTTTTTAAAAATAACAGTGCCCCTAAAAACAAATGTAAGCATCCTGATGGGGTTATTTTTCTCTTTGAATTTAACGCTATGCACAAAGTTCATCTGGAAATCTTGAAAGACCAAATCCAACTGGAGGGTATCTAGATCAAATACAAAAGTTTCATTACCGCCATCATGTAGGAAGCCAAATTAGGGCCTGAAATTACATTAAATTAAACCCAGCAGACTTGGTTGCAGTGTTCACCGTAGCGCATTATGAATATAATATGAAATCATTCCATTATTGAAAAGGCTCTTCAAGCCGGCAGAATGTGTTTTGGAAACTGGGAATACTTATTGGTGTGTGTATGGCAAACGTCGAGACCACATTAGCATAGACAGCCTCACTGGCTGAATGAACTCTTTAACTCAGCACAACATGTCAGTGATGCAATGTATGGACAGATGTCAAACTAGTATTCCACAAACAAGCAGGGATACCTGAAAATGTGGTAAGAGAACAAAGTTGAAATCCGTTATATATTATAACCATCTTGATGTAGGGAGACACAAAGGTTGAGAGGAACTTTAATCATTCAACGCTATGTATACATGTATCATCTCAGCATCATCTCAGCATCAGCCTTGATGTAAGACAAATATGTTTATGATCAATAGGTTTCTAGGTATGAGTATTATCAGTGTCAATCCATTACATCATGAGTATTATTCTGCCTAAGCAAAGCTGGCAAACATTTCTCCCTTAGTTGATGGACATGCAGGTTATCGTCAGTATGTCAGTATGATAAAAATGTATTTGATTACTTTTTCTTCTTGCCACCATTGCCACTTTTTGTGTATCAATAGAATTATCTTGACTTCTAGGCACTGTCAAATGTCACTGACAACATGAAATATTTGCATTTTTCTTCTTGCAAATTCATCAAGCACAGAGACACACTGAAAAACATGATGGTGACGTGATAAAGTTTTCATATATTTTGACAGAATTTTGATATCCAAATTGTTAGTATATTAATACCCTCAATCAAATAATCTTACACTCATCAGAACACTAAATAACTTGATTGGACTGCTCTATATGGAAACAGTAGAGTCAAAAGACATTTGATTTCAGAAAAATGTGGATTATATTCCACTGTGTTGATAATATAGTTCCATGCAAATAAGTATGACACTTTCTATCTGCATTCCCCGACCACTAATACTCCCTCAAGTACATGCAGCACAGCATATGTTTGCATGCTATCACCACACACATTTATCCACATGATGGCATTGCAGCTCAAAGAGAGGAAGATTGTGGGTTTGACGCACTTAAACTTACATTATAAGCATTTAGTGTGATGTCATATCATTACCGGTGTTCAAAGCTTTATGAGATGCAAAGAAACAATTATCACGATGGTGAAAATCAGTTGTGAATCCAGAAGTACTAAATAGATAACATATGAGAAGTCAGGTAGTAGTTGTTAGTTTGGTCGACTAGTTACTGCATGTTCATTTATTTATATCAATTTAATTATTTAAATATATATTGTGGGGGGCATGAGAAAATGATTTGAATTCAGGGGCTGAGAAACAATGGTATCAGTAACATTGTTAACATTCTGCTACTATACAGAGAAACACAAAACTGAGATGATGTCGCCAATTAACAACACATTTTGAATGTGTCTGCTTCTTGGGGTCGACCTTTAAGCCCTAAAAACGATCCCACATCACACAGGGGCCAAACGAGTAAAAGCTGTCCGTCTGTGACTGACCGTTGCCACTTCCTGTGTCTGTGTTTCAAATTAAAAGCCCTCTAGCGTTTCATACATGGGCAAGCTATACAAGTTTTGGCTTTATTTTGACAAGGGGCACCTCCCAAATGGAGTATGAGGGAGTTTATTTTCCTGTGACCAACCACGGTGCTCATTGACAAACGTATGGTCAACTATTAGGTGGCAGCACTAATGAAAAGAAGTTAAAATGGTTAAGTTTTGCCATTTCAAAAATTGCAGTGGTGATTGAAACTTGGTGGCTAAAGTTTAAAAATCAAATAAAGCGTAGGGCTTGTCATTTCTTCATTACCACTACTGAAGGCACCAAACCACCAACTCAGTGTCACCTGCTCAGTGACAATCACATAAGATGTTTGTTGCAGTAGGTAGCTTCCAGAGTCCTTCTCTCAGTGAAAAGCTGAGACTCTGGGAAGACATCCTCTGTAACAAAGCTCTGCTCTGCAGGAAAAAAGCCTTTCCAGAAGACTGCAGGTTATATTATTTCTGTGTGTGTCAAGCTTACAAAGTCCTTAAGTTAAAACTGCACAATTTATACACAATTTAATGTATTCGCTGTAAGGAAGCATCATCTCGATATAAGGGTTTTCATATGGTACAAGTGGGGCTTCATAGAGATGGGCTATATTTCTGTAAAATGTTGTGTATGAGTACAAAAAAACGACACTGTAAAAGCAAAAGTCAGCGTCTGATCCACTTCCATGTTCGAGTAGGGTATAGCAGGACATAGTGTCATCTGTTTCCCCTGTGATGGGAGCTAACGGTTATCTATTGTCCCATATGTGCAGAAAAGTTGTGCACCAAACAACCAGCTGGCATGCACAAAAAGTCTGTGATCATATATCAAACAAGAGAAGTAAGACAGAGCCACTCAAAGTCGCAGTTTGTCATCCAGATGGTGATGAGGCGAAAAGTGACAGATGCTCGTCCCCAGACACTGACATCTCGAACAGCTCCTCTGAGGCTCTGAACCATCTCTAGCACCAGCCTCCATCTCCTTCATTAGCTCGGTTTGCACATGGCTACTCACATCCACGAGTTGCCCCGTTCTCCTCTACGTCTAATCAGCTGAGATGCGTGTTGTCGGTCAACACTCAGGGGAATTGCACATTTTAAAACACACTCTTCTCTGTTTCAGCCACCCCAGACATGTTCAAGTTTGTTTTTCAATATTAAGAACTTATCTGATACTGCATATTAAGAAAATAAAAAATTATTATCTATTTATGTTTGTGCAGTTTTTACTGTCTATCAAGCACCGGCACTCACATACCTGCAGCAGAATGTAACTAGTGTAACTTTAAACATAATGTAGGGCTTTGTTTTCTTTTTTAGACTGATTAAGGTGAATGACGACAGGAAAGTCTGGGAAAAGATAAGCAGCCAACACTTAGTTGGGACAGTTGGGTAGTTTAATCTACAGCAATGCATTATATTTCATTTGTTTGCAGCGTCACTAATTTGTGAAGTAACTAAAGCTAGCAGACAAATGTGGTGGAGTAAAAAGAACAATATTTCATTTTTCATTGCATAAGAACTTATTGGGAAGGTAATGATTGTTCCAGGTATTAGTCAAACTCTCCTGCATTACCACAGAGACGGAATTATGGCTTGTGAAAAACATTCGATTTTGGTTGCGAAACGCACAAAAACATTAACTAATGGTTTTAATCTTTTTTCTTTGATAAGTGATCATGGTATAAGTGGGATAACGACCTTCTAGGTGTCCATTAATGGACTCTGCTGCACGTCGGATGGTTCTCCGCCTCCACGACATCAAATACGCTGCAATACGTCTGACTGTTGAATGGGTAAATGTTTGGTGCAGGTGTCACGCTCTTTACCTGCAACTATCTTTTTACATATGTTGCATTTAGATGCACTTTCTTTAAATTTCGCCAAATGAGCCCACACTTTTGCACATTTTGCCCCGTCTGACATGACTGGAGAGCACAGAATGAGGAGACGTAGTTATGCAGCATCAAACGTAATAGCCTGATGCTGGCAGCTTCATCATCATTAGGGATTAGTTACGAATTCAAAAATGCCAGCTATGTTTGAATGAATTAACGTGACATAAATACCAATTTGTTTGTACAGGAGCTTATCGGGAACGGGTACCAATTTAGTACCGGTTCTCGGGACCCATCCCTATTCAGAAACAAAAACAGACTAATGAGCGCTTTGCGCCGTGTTACAATTAATACAGCACAATGTATTTGTGTCATATTGTAACAGTCCCTTGTTGCTGATATTCAAAGTTTAAAAAAAAAAAAAAAAAAAGCATGCAATCCCTGAAGAGACAGTACAATGGAGGAGCAAAAACAAGAGGTAGAACAAGCATGTCAATTAGGCAAGACTAGCAGCCATGAAGCTCAGGGTCTGTTACACAGGAACTCCAGAGAAAGTGTGATACTCACGGGGGTTGTTGGGCCTATGAGGAATGGTTTCTGAGGATATCCTTAGTTCTGCTGCAAAAGGTCAGACCAACTGTTGCTATAACAGCAGGAGTGCAAAAGTGGAGGACTCAATATCAGACAGATGTCACTAAGAGAGAGCTAAACTCTGTACTTGAGTAGTTTGTTTGTTATAGATTGTACAGAAACAAAAGCCTTCACGCCACACAGTGATTCACTATCAACCTATGTTGAACGTTTTTCCAGGTAATAGGCCTCTAACAGGCTTCACTGTAAACCTTTTTCACAGCGGACATTTTGACTTGTCAAGGCAGGAAAAGCGCAGGTGTAAATAATAACATTAAAGATGGAACACAGCCACCATTCATGTTCCTATTTCACATCATAATATTATTGCACAGGAAGAGCTTAAATCAACCGTGCAAACTTTCATTGTGTTCATATTCACTGCACAGCCGTGCAGTTATCAAAAAAAGAGAGAAAAAAACAATAATACTTACTTCCAATTGTAGCCCTTCTTCCTCAGGTGAGGAGAATTCAATATGGCGTCCGGTCCTATTATGGCGCACCTTTCTTGTATTGTTGTTGCAAACTTGAGTGAGTTCTTCATTAAGCACTTAACATTATCTATCAAGGGCAAGCAAACCGTGCGCCCACACAGTATTTACCAACACTGGAAATGACGGTAAGCCTTGTTTATCCGTGTCCAAGCTAATGATGTTTATCTTTACAGGTGTTACAAACATTAGCTTTGCTGCGGCCTTAATGATGGCGGCTAGCTTAGCTGGTAACTGCGTGCTAGCGTCCCGCTCGGCTGTGAGCGTCTGGTGCTGCTTGTTTCTTTGCTTATCAGGTCCATTTATTTAGGCGGAGAATTGACCAGATTTTTATTTTCTACTGCGCAGTTTCTTTCTCATCACCACTGTCAAAAGTTTGTAGGCACAAACCTCCGTACTGGTTGTGTTCAGGTTGACCGGAAGAGGGCGCTGCCTCTAAAGGTGTTCACTTCTTATGGAGGGTTATTTTCATCATGCGCTTAGAAATGTGTCTGGGGTTATCTGGCCGTGGTATAAACTAAACAGGTATCTGCTATTATGCTGGATGGTGAAATATATTATGAAGTATTCAATCAGAATTTTTTTATTTTTTATTTAACCTTTATTTAACCGGGAGAATCCCATTGAGATTAAGAACCTCTTTTTCAAGGGAGTCCTGGCCAAGACGGGCAGCAGCAAATACAAAACACACTTACAAAATGACACAGTGAAAACACAAACAAAAGATAGCTAAAAAGATTAAATTTACAAACCGATTGAGAAAAACAAGTGCATGTTGTGCAGTCGGCCTCAAGAAGTTTGGATTTAAAAGCGCTCAACGAGATTAACTCAGTTGAGCAGCACATAGAAGGCTGCTGATTGATAGCATGAGATAATGTAAATCTATCAGCCATCAGAGGTTTTTGCCTCATCATCTCTTTTGGTGTTCTGGGTTATTGTTGTGTCTCCAGTATAGGCATAATTATATATATATTTTGAATATTTCATTAGAAAGTATGTTTAAAATGTAAAAAAAATATGTAATGTAAAATGTAAGATTTATGTGTGAAATTTACCTTGTTAGAGAATTTCATCTGTTTTTGGTCTCTTTCAGTAAGCAACTAAGTTAAGATGCCTAATGATGGCATACTTCTGCTTGGTTAAAGTTATAGGACGATTGCGGCCATTACAAAACATGAATAGAAATAAAAAAAACAAAAATTAGATTATTATAGGATGGTTAAGTTTAGGTGACTAAAAGCACTTTGGTGTCACATGGTTCCATGAGGGGTGTTTGATTGTCATGTTTGTTGGCAGAGGGATTGATCCTGTTTGGCGGAGGTTGTCATTCATAGCCTACTATAAAGTTTACTATCTAGCTGAGGTGTGCCTATAGACGCAGTGGATTACTTTACTGGAGGTCTTATTTAAGGCACTTATTCCTAAGAGAGTCTCCATATCCAACAAATAGGCAGTACCTTATTGTAACCACTGGAGGGCAAAATGAACCAGGTGTAGACAGATAAAATGTGATGAAATCACAATATTACCAGTTTCTGACTCATACAAGTGTTTAATTAAAGAAATAATCTTTAATCAGGTTTGGAGATGGTCTGATCGTGTACATGAAGTGAAAGCACTGTGTCCTGTGTGTATTTTCATGAAAAGATATATAACATGGTTTGATTTGTCGAGTATATCTGGTTTTTCATACCACACCAATGAATCAATAGTGCTGCTGGAAAGCTCAGTGTGCTTTACAGTTTATACCCGTCAGTCAAACAAAAACACAGCAAGACATGAAAGCCTAATGTAGCTAAAATACAATTTATTCCTGCTCTCAGTTCACAATTATTACAATATTTAGACTCATAGGTACATTTGTCACGCTTGCATTGTGCACTACAATGAAATGTAATGAAGTATTTTACATCAAGGCACGAGACAGCCACATTTTGTTTGTTAGTGCAGTGTCACTACTCACTTCTTGTGACACACTAGTGTCAGAAGAAGAAGAAGTGCAGTTGAGCCACAGATCAAGACAGAGAAAAAAATCCAATTCTTATTCCTCTTAGCAAAAATAAATATCTTCTCAGGTACCTTTCCATGATGATGACGACACCAATGCTAGTTATTTATCTGTTTACAAGCACAGACTAACAATGAATACTGACAACTTTCTGGCAGTGGTCTGAAACCAAGACATCAGTCAGTGTTTGTGAAGAATATATGCTCTCGTTTCCGCATGTTCGTAGGCAGGTGATGATGTAGTTTTGTCACTCAAAGGAGGCACTTGGTCCTAGAGAGCCAAAGAGAGGAGAGAAAAAAAACCTTTGTTTTGTGAGCCACGGGAAATTCTGAAAAGATTCAGAAAGTATTTTGTCGGGCATTTGGCTTCATTTCATAGCTTCACATCAGAGAGCAACAATTTTGGACTGCGGGACCATCAATACTTTTTGTATTTTTTGAATTCATCCACACTGAAGCATTCTGAAAAAAGTACTCAGTTATGTTACGTTTTTGTCAGTTTTGTCCACCGTGTAGTATGACCACATTAAGAGCAACTTGTGAACATCCATACGTAACAAAACACGATCATTATAACAGATTTCAGGAAATTTAAAATGTAGGAATTCTAAAATCATTTTATCTAAACAATGGAAAATTTCACACAAATCTCGAAAGTTGAAATGCAACAACACATGGACAATATATGGTGCTTTGGTTGACACTCAGTTGTTCTCGTGGTACTGAGAACTTGTGTTAATACATTTGACAATAATATATTAAGAGGTTTTATATTGATAGGTTTGCCAAATGCAAAGACTCCTTTCGTAACATGAAATATTTCAGATACAGCTTTTCTCCTAATTTACTACTTAGGTTATTTCAATTGATTTCTTGTTCTTCATCTACACTATAAGCTTCAGTGAGTCCAACAATAATACAATGATGTGAACGTACCGAGTGCTGACATACCTGGTATCTGCTCTTGTGTTCACACAGGGCCGTACCGCTTCCGTCTGCCAAACGCCTGGGCGCCCACGTTGGTTGGAACGAAGTTGCTGTGTCCCAGTCCTCCTGACCGACTCAGGAAGTCAGCCAAGCGGTGGGTTACACAGGTGGCTGTGTTGCATGCCCGCTTCTGTGCTGTTGCATTACTTGGAAGAATGGAAAACATGGTGAATATAGTTTATTATGATACTGAAGATCAGGTCAGACATTATCAACAACAAAGTAAACATAATGGAAATGCATAATAAGGGAAATATTCCTATAATTGTGTGATTTATAGACAGCCATGCTTACCCTTTTCTGCCTTTTATTTTTTTCATTCTATGAACAATGTGCATTCTCACTTTTGAATGAATTACAAAACAACACTTCCATGTAAACGATTATTTTATTATTGGGGAAACATGATACCATGAAGAGAAAAATTATGTAACATTAGAAAAGTTTTTAGCTGTTATTCTATTGTATTGTAGAGAACTGCCTACGTAACGCAATTTTTTTTTTTTAAGTTTTGAAGTCTCCATCATAAATCTAATTTCCACTGGTGGATTTTGCTTCGAAGTTAGTCAGACAAACAGGATCCACATGCATCAGCAGTCTTGAACAAGCAAATGTTATCTCAGACAGACAGCAAAACGCATTGGGTTAAAAAAACGGAGAGCTTTAATTGTATAAGTTGCTGTAGTTTTCGCATTGCGCAGGTGGACTTCACTTCTTGCCAGGCGTCCCCGCTCCCACGTCAGTGCGGGGATAGGTTTGTAGTTTGTGAATATCCTGGGAGAGTCTGCCCAGCACACAAGTGCTTAAGCCGGTGCAGCGCTTAGACATGGGTCTATCCAAGCTGTTAGAGACAGAGACAAACATGCAGAAACAGGCTTACACTAACTGTGGCATGCAGATAAATATTGATAATTACATGCATGATGTTTTTCCTAAAATGTCATGCATTTACAGAAAAAGCTATGTTAAATTAACATTTCAAATGCATGCTAACATACCCAACAGGCATATGAATAAATACTGTAGCTGAATTGTCATGCTTTTGTTCAGTTTCGTCATTCTTAATAATGTCTGTCATGCATGTTCTCTCATTTTCTTTGATATCATCATGCTCTCTTCAGTTTTCTGAGCAAGAACACTCTCTGCAAGCACATTAATTAGTACTGAATAAATGGATGAATGAATGAATCACTGTAGTCCATGCACTAAGGGATTATGACAGAGATTAGATTTGCAGGAATTTCACTCTATACCTTGATAATTAATAAACACCAAAGTTGGAGCTGTTGGCCTTACAAACAAAAGTGACTTATATTTTTGCTTGATTGTTACAGTATATTGATTCAGTAGATAGACAGATAGATATCACACCCTATATTTAAACTCTAAATAATCAGTATCAGAGTTAGCTGTACTAAAACGATGCCTAAAAATATTAAACACCATACCTGTTTCTATCAGCTGTTTGGTGGGCTTGTTCGTCAGAAGTTATCTGCATGAACTCCTTGATGGCCGCGATTAACCTTTGCGCATCATCATTCGATAGTGTGACTCCATCTGACATGGACTCCTCACTAGTTCTGAAAATACACATTCAGGTAGATTGATCTCTCTGGCTCTACCGCAACATTGGTTTAAAAACCGTGTAACCCGTCCAGATAGATACAAGAGAACAGGATGCAAGCCAAACTTAAAAAATACCTGATGTAATTGTTTCTTGCCAGGAAAATGGCAGTTTTATACATATAAGGATGTCGCGTTAAGACTGGTGATGAAGGTCTCGGCATGCAAAATGAGATATTTCTTTACTTGGTAAATATATTTGATACTTTTAGGACTAATGCTACGACTCTCACCTGGACGGAGCTGCCTGTGAAACACACATCTGGCAAATGATCAGCGCATAAGCAAGAGTCCAGAGTTTCAGCATTGTCATGATTACCTGCGGAAAACACATTAAATTCCAAATGAGGAAAAGTTCAAAGTTAAAAGTTACATTTTGTGTGACCTGTGTCCACGACATTTTTATCCCACTGAACTGGGCTTTCTCATCTACTGCAGCTATATGAATCCACTCTCTCCCTCTTACTCTCCCTTGCTGTTAGAGTCGCTGAACTTGAAGGGGCAGATTGAAGAGTTATTGCCGATATACTGACCCTGGAAGCTTTTCCAGCAACTACAACAGCAGCTCTGTCCATTAGCAGAATTAGCTACAGCCTACCATAGATAGTATAATGTCACCAAACCAGCATCACCCCTCTGTTAGTAACCAGTACAGTTAGCTGACCAGTCTACTCATCAGTCCAAAAGCCATATCATCATATCTGATATTTAACAAAGACAGCATAATTTGCCCCATCAACTAACAAAGCAGTCTATATCTATACTCACCGTCTGATAATAGATCTTCTGGCAATGTAGAATTAAATGGTAGAATCACTTGTGAATCTGCGGAACACTCCCCACAATACAGGGTTTTATATATATTCACCATGGGTGTCTGTATTAACTGAGTAAGAACTTGATCACAGTCTATTGGCCAGTGAAATGTTTTACCTCAAACTGCTGGCCAATCACCAAGTCCTCCATCATTTTACAGCAAGCCAATAAAAGAGCTTGTATGCAAATGACAGCAAAGCACGGTCATTACTGTGCGTGATTCACAAAAAGCTGCCAGGTGTTTGTATCAATTGGTAACATAAACTGTAGTGGAGTCATTCTTTAAGCAGGATAAATGAGACTTTAATAAAATAATGAGAAAGAAGAATCTCTCTGACAGTCAGTGTGTCATGTTTGTGAGAACTAATGTGGCATCAGGGCCAAACTACTGCAAATCCCCTGATATTACAGGGTGTATAATTATGATGGCCATGAAATTTAAATATAATTCAGTCACATAATCCAGTGCTTTTGTGATCTTCAGCCTTTTGTTGCACTCACTGTCTCAAGCTTTTCTGTGTGGCAAGGGGATCGAAGACAAAGTTCTCATTGAAAAGGAAACGGACGTTCCCCCAAGAGCCGCTTCACAGAAAGCTGCTGAATAACACAGAACGACAGCCTGAAAAAATGCAGAACCGAACCAACAACACTGAGACAGTCTAAACAAAATACTTGTATATGCTCATCAATATGCCATCTGCAACCAAGGAATTCGCAGGTCCTGTTGTACCACTGCTGGTCTCTCACGTGTTTCAACATAACATTGCTTCATCAGACAATGATGGCAATTCAGATTCGAAAATAGATTTTAACGTCCTGTGTCTCTGCAACAAGTTCCGTATTGACTTAACCTGGAGATCAGTTTTGATAATGCTCATTTTCATCATTTATGTGCGGTTGGATTGAATTATGCCTTTACTTTTTAGTTTAACGTATGGATAAACTAAACCTTCCCACAGGATTCTGCAACGTCCATCCGGTTTCTCAGAGCTAATTACTCGGCTGTTGGTCTCTGGCCATCTTCTAATTCCCCTTATGTAACAATATTGGATGATGTATCATAAAGCATCCTGCCTCCCTGTTATTTTTTGCGTCACGAGGAAGCTCATTAGTGTGGATGAACCTTTTAGTACTATTGAACAGAACTGCAGGCTCTACACCAGAGGCACTAAATTAGCCTCCAAAAGCACCACATGATGTCAAGAAACTGCTTGTGGAGGACTAAAGATTGTGGAGCAAGAGATTCCAACAATACACACACAATGATTGTTAATTGATTGAGTATCTTGTAGAGAAATTTTAAGTTCATATATGATCTTCTTTTAGGGAACTACTTTTCTCTAGCTTCTCATGCATTGTCCAGCCAGTAGAGTACATTTGTCAGGACAGAAATGTCTTATATCACAGAAGACTTGCAATCTCCAAAGTGAACAGTACTTCTATGTCAGACAAGAAGGATGTCTCTTCCTCCATTACTAGTGCCACATTTAACAAGTTAAGATCTACCTTATACTAGTTTGTGTAAAAATAAGTGATCTCCACGCTGTTTTGGACTCAAGCTGCTCCCAGGCCCTCATACACAGCACACAGAAATTACATTCCAAGGGGAAAAGTGTTTTGTCAAGAATGCAATTAGCTCACACTGTTCACATTCCCTAATGTTAGGCATGAATTGGTCTGGAAAATTAATTACAACACAGGAGAGCATTCATGACAGAAAGGGCAGCAGTATGGTCACTGCAGTGCTCATCAGTGACGGTCTCAGCTGAGTCAGTGTGAATGCGTCTTTCTCCAGCACCATTCTTAGCTGGGACGCTGCCGCGAAGCTCCGAATAGACTTTCCTCAACACTTTCCATTGTTTGAACATGCAGCGAGAGTTGATAGTCAGCTGAAATTATCCCACAGAACATGAGTATTGTGTACATTTTGGCATTTAAATGGATCATTTGCTATGTGAAATCTGAAATGCAATAAATCAGGAAATACAATATACTCCTCAAAGCTTTTTTCCCCTTTTGAGTTTTCAGGTGCAAGCTGTACAAATGCCATTAGCACCTGCATAAGGGACAATGACATTATAAGCAATTATTAGGTCAGCTGGGAAAAAATGCTCCTAATCCAAGAACAGGGCCTTAATTAGTGAGGAAGAGGGACCCTGAGGATTTTGTATTGAAAAATAAAAACCAGTTTTTTGTGAAACCTAAATTTTACAATATTGTTTGGGGAAAGAAGCCATCTAAGCAGGCAGAGACTTAAGTGCACTTTCACACAAAAATGAGAACCGAAATAGCACTGTGCTACTTGATCTGCATGAATACCTCTCAGCATGACCAACACAGCACAGCCACAAAACGGAGATGACAGTGTGACTCAGTTTGCACTTCTTGTCTTGTGACTTTGACATGAAATCACTTGCCAGGTGTCAGTGAGAATCGAATCTTTTTCACTAAATCAGGACAAAACGTCCACAACCCAGCCCTGACTGATAATAAGTGGTTCATAGCTGCCTTTTAGTTTGCCTGACTACAAGCTAACAGTCAGTCAAAGAGGGCTTTTCTGGTTTTTCTGTTGGCAAGAGTGGAAACCTTGTACCCACAAACTCCTTAGTTGAAATATAGCCTTTAGTTCACTGTGTGGAAAATCTATAATGGACTGGAGTGCCGGAAAAGAGTTTTCAGACTTGTTTTTGTGCCTTCAAAAAGAACATAAAATTTCCATTGTGGCTCATGGAATTATAAACATGAGGTGAAGTATCCATTAGCAAAGATACTTACAGCTGCTGCTCTCCATTAGAAAGCTAACCAACCCTAACCTGGCATTTAAACACCTGGCCAGTAGTTGCAGAGGGATTACAAGGCCTCTTGATGTTCCTGCTACTGTCATTATGTTGTTCGGAAAAAGAGGTTCTGGACAGCATTAGTATTACCAGAGAAGGTCAGTAATTAGATTTTCCCCATGTACTTGATAATTCTAGTCATCTGGATGGTAAATAATCTACACGGCAGTCAAGGGACCCACCCAGTCGAACATGCAGCACATGTCCCATGGTATAGCAAAACAGGAAGAACAGTCTTGGGAAGGCCCTATAATGTAAAGACTGATGCTGTTTGTACACAAATACAGTAACTGCATTAAATCCCATACATTGATCTGTACTTGGAAGAAAATTACCCCAGGAAAGGGTCGGGCAATGACAAAATACAGGAGTATAAATTTGTCTGAGACTTTTCCATACCACTTGGTAGCTTTTCCTTTCATTTCTGTAATGTAGTACTAGGCCACAGCCATCAATGTGATGAAATAACTTCGTTTTCAGGTTTAATTTGCCGGATTAGCCTGGCGATTTCCTGCTTGGGTATCTGATCCTTTCTCAATTAAAGGTATGCCAGTGATTTTTAGAGGGTTTAAAAAATGAACTATCCTGACTTTTAGTCCCCAGTATGAGTCAAGGTCCAAAAACTCCAAATCATACATTCCCATCCAGTCTCTTCTGCCATCTGATCCAACTCACCACTAGGTGGGGATCACGTGACAGCTCTGTTCCTCTCTTCATCCCACTGGCCAGGACATACAGCCACAGATCTGATGATACAACCACAAAGCTGACCTTTAATCTAAAACCTAAAGTGTTCTGGTACCAAGTGCACTTTAAAATTCACCCTATGCTTGAAAATGATGTTTGTTATGGCCAGTCCATGACCAGCACAGACGTCTAACAGTCACCAGGTTTATCCATTGTCCCCCAGTAGAGCTATAATACCCAGGTAGTACCCTCTCTAGGACCCCACCCTGAGAACTCCAAGCCCTCCTCTCACCAACTTGTAATTGCATGCAGGTGACACTCTCATTCTCTTGGGAGAAAACCAACGCAGCAGCTCTCAGCTGGGGGCTCGCGAGTATCCCCACAACTATCTCATCAAGGACAACTCTCAGCTCTAAAACTGGTCACTGAACTCTGTAGTTCTGTGCTCATATACTTTACATTTTATCTTTGTCTACATCCCTATATATATATATATATATATATATATATATACTATTTATACTGCACAGTATACATAATTATCTTACTACTGAGATTTAAGATTTTTTTGACTGCTTCACTGTTTTTGTTGTGCATATGACAAATAAAGAACTTGAACTTGAGACCAGCCCCTCTCCAGCAGTTTGGTTCCCAGACCCAAAGCTATGCATAGAGATGAGCTCAACTATGTCTACTTGGTACCGTTCCACCCTCCGCACGATCTGGTTCTTTTCCAGGTGTCAGCAGGCGTAGGTTGCTTGAGTTGACAGCTGGTGCAGTGACCCTTTAAGAAAATGTAGCATATAATTCTGTATATATCAATACATGGTCAGGGTAACGTTTCTTTTTTTTTTTTTTTCTGATTCCACGCATTTACAAAATACATTAACCATGTGGACACTCTTCTCGGTGGCATTTTGATTAACTCAACCACTAACAAGATAATGCAAATATTTGATTACATTTGACAGATGTGTTTAACGCTTCCAGAATAGCTTTTGAGTCGGGGGAGCAGGCAGGAAGCAAAAGAAGTAATTTGCAAGAATGTCCTCATTAGGTAGCACTAACAAATCTGAATGATTGGGAGACGTCTGTAGAGGCCATTTGAGACATCGAGGGAAGAAGAAAAAAAAAAAAAAAAAAAGCTTACCAGCTGCCTCAGCAGGAAGGAACGGCTGGATAAACAACTTCATGTCTAATGAGGAGCCAGTCGAGATGAACTGATCACACAGCAAAGTGGAGAGCATGGTTTTACAAAAGTGCAAATTGTTAAAACCCCATTAATGAAATGATGATATTTACCTCTGCAAGCTCTCTCTATTCTCCACTTCCATCTCCAGACAATAGGAAAAAAAATATGCAGGCAACAATAAATGAATAACTAAACAATTGCATCATGCTTATTGTCTATGAGCAAAGGGGATTATTTCAAATATTCTTGCAACAAGTTTGTTTGTTGATTTATTTGGCCTACAGCCTACAACCCATCACTGGCTGCACTGTCTGGATGAGTTCGGGTCTGAGCCAACAAGCTTGAAAAACCTCACACAACTATGCAAGTTTGGAATGTGGTGCATGCCATAACCTTTAAACCCTAAATCGTGGAGCATGACCTAACCTTTAACATGTTGAGGTGGAGGAACCATTATCAGCTTACTGGGGCAAAGTTTATTTGCTTAAAAACAAAACATGGTAAGACAAAAACCTGCTTCACAGAGGACTTTTCAATCACCTCAAAAAATTCAGACACACAAGACGTCCTGTGGTTTTTAAAAAAAAATTTTTGAGTAAAATTGATTGGATTAAAAAAAAAAAAAACATTTTATTGCATTTGATGCATCAATGTCAAAGATTTTGTCTACAAACAGCTGATGATGACTTATGCGAGTACATTTTAAAATATTGTGGTTGATTCAGTGACAATTTCAAAAACGTGTTTCACTCAATTATAAAAAAAAGTCAACTAATAACTATAAATTGTGGAATACATATGTGAAAAAGTAAAAGTGTGCTTCAAAAAACAAAAGAAATGAGGTGAACATTTTATAGAGAACATGAATGAATTTGAGAGAATCAAAGACTCAAAACTACACTTTATGTCATTGCATCTGCGCAGGATTGATCAAGTTGTTTTACTCAACACATGAATGAACATTTTTATCTGCCTCTGTCAATAGCTCCTCCTCATGTATCCAATAATTCATCGCATGTAGGCCTGCGTGTATTGTATCACACACACACACACACACACACTTATCTGTCAGCTTCTGTTTCATTTGCTCTGGCAGATGCATCTGGCTCCTTCCAGTTCAGGCAGATTCCCAGGCCCGAGTCAGGCCAATCACAACCTGACATTTGGCAGGTTTGATACGATACGATACCCCACTGAGGCATTTTCATATTCAACCACGATGGCTACCACTGATGTGGAATGTTCTCTGGAATGTGCTATCAGGGAGGGATTAAAGTAACTTTCTCTTAAAAGAGCATACAACCACACTTAAAGCTTTTTATTGATAAGAAAGATGTGTTTGCAGTATTTCTGAGAGGATTTCCTCTTCCTTTAAATTACGATCAGCGTTACGTCACACACTTCGTTGCTGTTATTGATTGTAAGCGTAATTGATTGAGGTGTTTTGGTCTGTGCTCATTGATAACAAATTGAAAACTAACTGAGAGGACATATCAGGCTACCAAATTATCTGAGTGAGCAATATACAGAATTCAGCTTAATTACAAATACAGTGGAAACCTCTTGCAGTGATCACATTTTTCTGAGTCAAATGAATCACTTTTAGCAGATGTTTATTCGAACCAAATGTTTTTCTTTTTCTCTATTTTTCATGCAGATTACCCACTAATTGACATTTGTGTACGTAAAGTTAGCTTTGCTATGTCTTACATTACAAATTCTGTGTCCAGGCACATTCAATCCACTTGATGACAGCAGCTTTAACCACAGTGCGCGTTCGGTTTCTGTCTCTACAGAGACAGACAGGAGCAGACTGGTAAAACCTCCAGTCCACCAGCCCACAATGATTTGTCCCGGTTTGCCAAATGACCGGTACTGTAGCACGAGGAACACCAAGTTCTGCTGCTGCTTCTCACTGGCTCTTTTTTTAGCAGTTTGTCAAGACCACCGGCCTCGGGTAGCCAGGCAGGGGCAGGCAAATTATCACAAGGCAAAGTATCAAGGTAAAGTAAAATACATATATATATATATAATTACTACGGTTTTAAATGTTTTCATGTGTTGCTGTGTATGAAAAGATCCAAAATGAACACTGCAAGCGACAAACTGTATTTGTATAGCAATACTTCCCAAGCATTTTGATCCATATAAGCAGCTGATCACTGCAATCAGAAACCTGTCATGAGTCTGTTCATAAGCATTTTGACCAGCTACCTAAAACACATGCTGACTTTTGGGAAACAGAGTGCAAATGTTTGTTATCAGCAAATGTACATTCATGCCTTAAACAGTTACAAAGACTGATAGATACATTTATTAGAATTCATATGCACAGAATCTACTTCATTTAATTAGGAATCATGCCAAATGTGTTATGTCGTGCAAATTATGAATATTTCACATTTTTAATTGTCTTGGCATGTGAGTGCTTTGGTTTGCTCCAACAGTTTGACCTCACACTGCAATTCTTTTAGCTCATCTATTCCAGTATTTAAACCGTTGAGTTACTGTCACATCTTTTTTTTAGAAACCAAACATCTTAAATTCATTTTAAAAGCCTGTTTTTTTGGAACCCCCCTGATTGCTGCAGCCTTTTCCACGTACGTCCCCAACAGCAGAGGCATTTCCAAACAGTGTCTGCGAATTTCCCTGCGTCTCCCCTGAAACAAAGGGGGTGGCTCATGTTCATCCATCAGTTCAATCCACCCCAGCCTCCCCTAGTGTAACATGATATATATTCAAATCACACTTACATAATTGTGTGATATAAGTTACCGTGTTGCGCACGTGTCATTGGTGCATCAAAGCCAAAGTTTGCACGTGTTTGAGCCAAAGAGAGAAAAAAAAAAAAAATCAACACCTTTAAATGCCTCAAACTCTTTCACAACTTAACAAATAATGAGCTAGATGCGCTGCAGTGTGGGTTTTATGATGTGCTGCCTCCTCTGTAGCTTCATTAAAACATCCACACACACACACACACACACACAAAAAAAAGTTCAACCTAAAAAGCACCAAAAATGATCCGGATTATTGATCAAGGGCTGAACAAAGTTCACCAGAAGCTGACTCTGACTTTCCGGCCAATCTTAGCCTTAGAGGCGGGGGATAGAAAATGTGCAAGATGATCCATCTGTGCTTCAGTTACTCTGAGGAGAAACCGGAGTCAGCAGAAGTGGCCAAGCAGGGAAAAGAGACTTCTGAAAAGATGGTTGCAATCAAGTCGCCGTCTCTGGTGCCGGTGTCGTGCGCGCAGGCTCTGCTCGGTGTGGGCTGCTTGGCCGTCGTCCTCCTCGCCTTCCTGCTGGTTCGCCAGCTCGTCAAGCAGAGAAGACCTCCGGGCTTTCCTCCTGGTCCATCTCCCATCCCTCTGATAGGGAACATTATGTCTCTGGCCACCGAGCCGCACGTCTTCCTCAAGAAGCAGAGTGAAGTTCACGGACAGGTAATGACTCGGAGCGCATTTTATGACCGCAGTGCTTTTCTGACTGAGCGCCCTGCAGAGTGAGCGTTCATGCACATGCACACTGAGAAAGGAGCAAAAAAAAAAGAGAGACTCACTTTCATGTAGCATTTGCATGGAGGAGAGTAAAAATCAGGGGCTCCCATAAATCCACAAAAAAAAAAAAAAAAAAAAAAAAGGCGCCTTATCAGGAATAAAGTTTTTAAAAGTTGAACATAATGTATATGCAGAGCTGGATATCTCCTTAGATGGAGAGGCAGCCTAACAAAGGCTGTCTGTTTCATTCAGTAACAGCCCTGCTGATTACCCAGGAGCTCATCCTCAGTCTTCTGGCTCGGAGTAGACGCGCGCAAACTGTTGCAACACGCCTGAAATTGTGATACAGATCTCACACTACTTGAGAACGTCTTTCATTTGCATAAAAAACAAGCGCGAAAGGAGAAATGGAGCGCCCACGTTCTAATGTGTTCCTCTCAGATTTTCAGCATCGACCTGGGAGGCATCTTGACCGTGGTGCTGAATGGATACGACTGTGTCAGGGAGTGCCTTTACCACCAGAGCGAGGTGTTTGCTGACCGTCCATCCCTGCCTTTGTTCAAGAAAATGACCAAAATGGGCGGTAAGATTATAAGATCGCATTTCCCGCGCAGCAGCTTTATCCGAATGAAATCACAGTTGAAAAAGAGGGATTAACGTGGTCTGTTTTGCTTTTTCCTCCACCATCCGAAGGCCTCCTCAATTGTAAATATGGCAGAGGCTGGATTGAGCACCGCAAGTTAGCTTGCAACTCTTTCCGGTACTTCGGCAGTGGCCAGAGACTGTTTGAGAGGAAGATCTCAGAGGAGTGCATGTTCTTCGTCGACGCCATCGACGAACACAAGGGAAAGCCCTTCAACCCCAAGCACCTGGTGACCAACGCCGTGTCCAACATCACCAACCTGATCATTTTCGGACAGCGCTTCACGTACGACGACCGCAACTTCCAGCACATGATTGAGATTTTCAGCGAGAACGTGGAGCTAGCAGTGAGCGGCTGGGCCCTCCTCTACAATGCCTTCCCTTGGATTGAGTACGTGCCCTTCGGGAAACACCAGAAGCTGTTCCGCAACGCTGCCGAGGTGTATGACTTCTTGCTGCAGGTCATACAGGGGTTTTCACAGGGCAGGGTGCCACATGTGCCTCGCCACTATGTCGATGCCTATTTGGATGAGCTGGAGCAGAGCGCGGGAGACCCCAGTTCCTCTTATTCGTATGAGAACCTCATCTACTCAGTGGGCGAGCTCATTATTGCTGGCACAGAGACCACGACTAACACCCTGCGCTGGGCCATGCTCTACATGGCCCTCTACCCCAACATTCAAGGTCAGTTTTCGTTGAAGCATCAGCCCAAAATGAGAATATTTTACCTCTAATGAGAATGACAGACGATGCTGCACATCTGTTTCTGGAGTTTAGCTCTAAATTTAGTAGTTATGTCTTGTTAACGCATGAATAAATGCCTGATGGTGTCGGTTTGGTTTTTTTTTTTTACTCCAAAGAGAGGGTGCACAGGGAGATCGACAGCGTGCTGGCCAGCGGGAGAGCACCCACTTTGGAGGACAAACAGAAGATGCCCTACGTGGAGGCTGTTCTCCACGAGGTCCTTCGCTTCTGCAACATCGTCCCACTGGGTATTTTCCGCGCCACCTCCCAGGATGCAAAAGTCAACGGATACACGATTCCCAAGGGCACCATGGTCATCACAAACCTCTACTCAGTGCACTTTGACGAGAAGTACTGGAACGATCCAGGGGTTTTCTCACCGCAGAGGTTTCTGGACAACAATGGCAACTTTGTGAGGCGTGAGGGCTTCCTGCCGTTCTCTTTGGGTTCGTTTTTTTATGAAGTTTCTCTTAGTTTCCAACACACCTGATCCAAATTATTGTGGCTGTCATCATTAACTGGATAGTCACCAGTTAGTGGATGTTTCATTTTCCCACAAAATTGTTTCATAAATCACATTAAGAATCTAGAGAGGCTCTTAGATCAGTGACGCTGGAAGGTTATTGTAGTATGATGTACTCAGTGTTGACCCCAGAATCAGATCCCAGACTCACTTATATAATCACTTACATAAACTAAAAAAAGAAAAACCCACCTTTGCATTATAAGAAAGAATTGAAATTGTAATAAAAGGCTCTTATGTTGAGAATAGAGCAGTATCATTTTCTATTTTCTCTAAATCAATTCTTTGGCCATATTGATTATAGCATCCATAAAAAAAAGCTTAGCAAAATAAATGTGTTCGTTACTGCTATGGCCTACATTTATGACTTTAATTATGCAATATCTCATGAGAAGTCTCTCTAAGTCTCATAAAGTCTTTCTAAGAACTTGAATAAATTAGCCATATGCTGTGCCTGTGTGTGTCCGAGAGTCTAAATCAAAGAATCTTCTCTTTTCTAGGGAGACGTCAGTGCCTGGGCGAACAGCTGGCCAGGATGGAGATGTTCCTCTTTTTCACCACTTTGTTGCAGAGGTTTCATCTCCAGTTCCCTCCAGGAACCGTTCCCACCGTCACTCCCAAACTGGGCATGACCTTACAGCCCAAACCTTACTCCATCTGTGCCGTCCGCAGGCAGCAGAAAAGCCCCTGCTCTGGTGACACTCCTCATCACATGTAATCAAGCAGGTATTTATTACAGCTCATTCAACCCGTCGAAGCCAGAATTCTACAGATACATAAACTGTATCACTCTGGAGTGTGGTGTCCAATCCCTGTGCATTAGTTGTTGTTTTTTTTCTCTCCAAAGGACTTTCAGTGACAAAGAAGCTCTCCAACATATGGACACGTGATCCTGTCTATTCATTTACTGTGGAATTCTTTTACTGAGCAATATGCATGTTTGCACAATACTTTTAAGCGGCAAGGGAGATGACAAGACTCGGTGCTGAAAGGACATCCTGGGAACACAATTGTGCTATTGATTTAGTTCTCTGTTACTCGGAGTTGCTCTGAGCCCCAGACAGTGAAATGTCTATGAACCTTGGTGCAGCGGCAGTGGGTTAGGTAAATGTCAATGATTGATACTAAGTACACCTATGACGGTTCATAGCCCTGCCTTCTC
Organism: Pempheris klunzingeri; assembly: GCF_042242105.1. Taxonomy (NCBI): domain Eukaryota; kingdom Metazoa; phylum Chordata; class Actinopteri; order Acropomatiformes; family Pempheridae; genus Pempheris; species Pempheris klunzingeri. The sequence continues at coordinate 14,070,368 of NC_092012.1, forward strand.
AGGAAAGCTTCAGGTCAGACGAGCGTCGCCACTGATTTATACGTGTGGGACGAAATGGGACTAACAGACTTTCCAAGAAAGTTCTGAACACTGTGTTTTAGAGTTGGAAATGGGCCAAGGTTTACGTCATGTGCACTGACTCTGACCCCTTCTCCAGGGATAGCTCTCTACGGAAAATCTTTCTCTTGGAAGGCAAATGCAACCCTGGTGGATTTCTAGAAACTGACTTTGCAACATCAGTTTCTGCTAAATGGTGCTTATCAGTACTAACAAAGTACTGCGTTTATGTTTGAGGTTAACATTTGTTTGTCCTTTTTTTTTTTTTTGCAAATACTGGTGATATAACTTTTTTTGTATGTATTCATAAAGTCTTTCTTAAGATATTGGAAACTTGCAATGTCGTCTTTTAGCTGCTTGCTAAAACCTAAAACTGTGAAACGTACTAAGATCTCATATTTATCATGTGTATTATTAGCATGTTATCCATAGATTAAGACTCCAGATCATCTGATTCATTACTTGCGTGATCATTTCAGGAGGACACAACCTATTCTCTCTGTGTCCCAAGTCATAGGACAAGCCAACATAATGATGAATTACCATAATATGGAAACTGTGTTCACGAAGGTGAAAAGCAGCTATAAGCCACCCAGGTTCTGTGTACCTCTGCTCTCAACAGAGAAATGCACTGATAGTTCAATACATTAAATGCAATATACACTGGTAAGTGGTACAGTGAGCAGACAGGACTTTCTGTTCCTTTTAGCAAACACAGCACAACTCTGAAGATACTGAATTTGGACTTTTTTGACTGAACTTTGGATTCTTGACCACTTGGGGGCAGAGCAACAAGCTGTAAACACACTGAATCACCTTGGTACGACCAAACAGACAGTGGCTCCTTCACAAATGAGCAGACACAAAAAAAAAACGAAAAACATTAGCATCAATTTAGAGTCAAGTTCATTATTCGCTTCCCTTTTTTTCCCTCTGCTTTCCTGTCCACCCATTCCTGAGGGAATTATTTTGAGCCATGGCTGCTAAATGCGCCACCAGATAGTCACCAACTTTGCCCAGCCGCCGTTCGGTGTTGGGCACAAGAACTATTTCACTAAAATCAGGGTCTTGCTTTAGCCAAAAAAAACCGACGCTAACGAGTTTGTTATGAGAGAACCAAAGCGGTAGAGTTGCAGGCCATGAAGCCAAAACAATGAGCTGCAAGAGGCTACATTGTGTGCTAGCTTTGTTAACGTAAAGCCATTCATAGTAGCAGCTTTGAAGGCCTATTTGCACCCACAGCTGAAAAACCTGTGTGCATGTACAATAAGTGCTGTCTGTTTTGTTTGGGGTAATATTGACAAAAAAAAAAGAAAGCTGTGTTATGTATAGTATTTTGTGAACACACACACACAAACAAACACACACACACTAATAAAAATCAATAAGGACTTCTGATACTTTAGGGATGGTGTTTTATGACAGCTATAAATAACAACAAAAATCAGTTGCCCCCACAATGTAGATTAAGGGTGAATGGTTACATTAGACAAACGTACGTATATTGATGCTACATAAGGGTAACAACCATTCATAGATGTATTTATGGCACAATCATCAGAGGACACTGTGGTTTGAAAGACTGCACAGTGAGAAGCCAACAAACTTTTACAACTTAATGAGCCAGAATATGTCGGGTCAGGAGCTACCAAGGCTTTATGATCCAGCTTGGGTCCATGTGAAAAAACTGATGACAGCGTTGTCAGAATGTATATGGCTCTGACCTGAGTCCGACTCTGACTCTTGCCACCGTCACTGCCACTTTGAGCCTGGTGGAATATTTGACTCGAGGTGGTTCTCTTGCGCGAACAGTACTGGAGCCCAGAGAAATGTTGCCGATCAGCATATCACAGCCCACAAACTACTGTATGTAGGTAAAGTTTGGCACTAGTTGGGTCGACTGAGACAACGGTGATAGAGAGAGAGATAATGAAGGATACAAGAGTGGTTATGATACAGAACAGGGAGAGGCTGAAAACCAAGTGGAAAAATCAAAATCAAAACACCAAACCCCACAGTTCCACACCTGTAAATAGAAGTAGATAAAAACTCTGGAAACACAATGGTAATTACACGATCTCAATGTACAATATGTCAGCTGCGTGTAGAAAACAGATGCATTCATTTGATTAATTAAAAAATATATATTTATATGCACATACTCTTTTGTACAGCGGCTAAACACTTGTTTGGTATTAAAATGTGCACACCTGTATCTATTTTTTTGTCTTTAAATATTACTATCTTGATTTGCACTGCTTACTTAACATTTTCTCCAGAGATTTTAAATCGATAAGGTGATAAAGGAGCTAGGCAAACAATTCTGCCTTCCCTTTCATAAAACATCTTATTCTAGTGGAATGCCAAGAGTTCTTAGAGACAAAAATAGAGAACTAGTAGTTTTTTTTTAAACCTGCCTCGAGGCACGTCATAATGTGTGTGTGTACATATATATATATACACATACATACATATATATACATACATATATATATATATATATATATATGTACACACACACACACACACAAAACCAAAGTGAAATAAAACCCTGGATCCCTTCTTTACACACTGGCCGAGTTATGGGTTTGGCAAAAACAAAAAAAAATGGAAGGAGACTTAGGTGAGCTTTGCTGACTGAAACACAGATGAATAGACACTGAATTTAAAAAAAAAAAAATTTACCTAATATACTGTACTGTTATCGAACTGCAAAATTGTACAATGTGTTGTGTTGCTGCAGGAGAAACATTTGCAGTCTGTTGACAATCAAGATGAGCTTTTCTCCAGTGAGGTTGTGAAAAGGTTATGCAGACAGTGTATGAATGGCCAAGAGACAGCACATACTCTAAGCTCCTCTGTCACAGAGGATTTCAATTGCTTGAATTTGTTTGTAGTCAAGTTGTTCATTGAGAGATTACAAACTACTTCAGTCACCCAGATTTTAATTTTCTTAGTTTTTAAAGTGTATTTCATATTAATGACATAAATTCTTGCAAAATAATTATTCAACTTCGAGTGAATCCTGAGTAACCTTTAAAAAAATACTTAGACTCAAAAAGGAAAATGAAGAATCCATTCACTGAAACAGCACTCCTGATCTGAATGCAACATGTTAAAAACACCAGAGGACAGGTCACTGATTAGAAACCATTACTGAAAAGGACACACATACATACACACAAATTACATACTAAAATAATTAAAAATGTGCTCTCTTTCTCCCTACTCATTCTCTCTATCACATTCCCGCCACACATATTCACACACTCAAACAAAATGAAGCAAGGAGACTTTAAGAATCGAAAAAAAAAAAAAAAAAAAAAGACGGGTGGTACACATGAGTAAAAGCATCAAAAATGATGCAGATATAATGCTATAATCAGTCAACATTTCAATAATGTCTCTGTGACTGAGTCTGATACAGTGTTTCGTGTCACCAGCAAGGAGAGAGAACTACACAAGCCTAGGCTCTGGGCCAATATGGACTCAGTAAAGGTTCAGACAGGCACATTTGATATATATATGTATATATATATAAGTCAAAAATATACCTGACATTGAGGCTGAAACAGTCTCAGTCTCTTGTCTTTCCATTGTTTGAACTGTTCACTTTGGTAAAGGGTATCAATCACTTCATGGTGTCACTTGCTTCATTGTTTTTCCTCTACCTTTCATTTTTTAAATAGACAGGACTTTTTTTTTTTTTTTTTGTACCTAAGGGAGGTGTAAGCGCTTTTGCATTCAAGGCAGCATCACAGCCGGGTCACCATGGAGGGCAAGTTAATGCCGGACCCCGTCCACACTCTTCTTCTGCACCTTCTTCCTTAGTTCTGGTGCTTTATTTTCTGGGTGCACTCGAGTCTCCATGGGGTGAAAGTGCATAGGAGTTGGGCTCCCACCGTTGCAGCAAGGATCCGCTCACAGTAGTAAGGCCTTTTTGTTTCTCCAAAAACAATGTGACTGCTTAAGCATCTGAGTGTCTGCACAGTGAATCTTTCAATGTGTGTGTGTGTGTTTGTGTGTTTGTGTGTGTGTGTGTGTGTGAGAGAGAGAGAGGGAGCAAAGTGTGTTTTATGTGCATTTGTCAACTGTGTGTTTGTCATGTCTGTTTGTGTTTATGTTGGTGAAAGGCAGGTGGTCGAGGGACTCATGTCCGTATACTGCCTCTCCTCTTTTTCGCGCATCTCTGTTCTTTCCTTCGTCCTCGTGCTACTGACGCTCCTCGCCCTCCTCCTCCTCCTGGATGACCTGGATGTCGTCTGACGGGGAGGTGGGCAGGCTGGCCGGCAGGCTGGGGAGCAGGCCGTCGGGCGGCTGCTGTTTCCCGAGCTCTTTGCTCTTCTCCTCCTCCTCGATGGTCTTCTTCCACACCTTGTGGTTCTCCGTCAGGTGCTGCATGATGCTGCAGTACAACCTGCGGCGTCTCTTCCTCCTTTCTGCGAGCGAAGAGAACACAAAGACACGTTTCAGAACATCTAGATCGGCTAAATGCAGTCTGCACCGACGAGCCGCTGGCGACTTACTTGGTGCCAGCTCGTCCTCCAGCTCGTCATCCTCCTCCTCATCTTCATCCGTGTCCGTATCAACCTGCCCCTCCTCGTCGTCTTCATCTGATCCCTCTTCGTTAATCCAGTAGCCAGGAAGGAGGCCAGCGGCATCGTAGGAGTTACACAGTGGTCCTACGATATGAGTGATGAAGGACTCCTGTAGCTTTGCCAGCTGTGGGGAGGAGCGGTCCATGAAAGGGCTGATGGGTAATCCCAATTTCGCCTCCTCGTCTCCCTGCAGATTAAAGCCAAAGGTTAAAAACGTCTCATGGACACAAACTCAACACAATCACAGAGGAGCTCTTACACTTGCTAACTGATATCGGTTTTTGTTTTACTTTGTCTGTTTGTGCCCTTCGGAAAGCCAAATTGTCCATGCAGGACAATAAAACTGACCTGAGCTGAAAGACCTTTAAATGTGCACATCTGAGGGATTAACAGATGTCAGAGTCCCTTGTACTTTTCATATCTCTTTTTTGTCTCCTTGTTATTGCATGTGTAACCTCTGTGTTTAGCTTTGGATGAGGATGTGCGAAGGGTTAGCGAATGCAACATAAAGACAGAACGGAATGGTCTGAGTTAACTGAATACACTCTTGCAGCATTAGCATGTCGTCTGTACCTGCTCATAAAACTCATTGACGATGCCCTCGGTCCACTTGAGGTGCAGGTCACGGACTTTGGCCGGCCCGTTGATGTCTGCCAGCTTGATACACACTTGACACACCAGCAGTCTGTCATTTTCATTGGTCCAATCGATCCCTGGACTGTTCACATCATTCACCTGTTAACAAACAAACATGGATGCCTTATTACAAATGGTCTACTGAGTTTATCTTGCATCCATTGTGTTGAGTACTGCTCAACAAAATTTGAACGTACCATCCTCCTACTGTGCCAATCAATATTTTGCCAGAAATTAAGGGATCAATAAATAGATAATGATCTATTCTGATCATATAACTTCATCTCAGACCTTAGCATTGAACTCAGCCAGGAAGTCAAAGTGCTTCTTGAGGTCTGTGGCCAGTATAGCCTCGATGACAAGGAAGCGAAAACGCTTGAACTCCACGTGATCCAGATTGATCAGGAAGTTGAACTCTGGCCGGGACAGGTAGAGGCTCCAGGCAGACGCGGCGTGGTGGTTCTCCAGCACCGACCTGTCATTGTACAGCACTGCCTGCATGGCAGGGGAGGGAAAAGCCAAGTGGTGAGAGAGGGGAAAGATGGCCAGCTAAGAAGATTCCTCAAATATCATCTAAAATGTCAGTAATAAACTTGCTTACATAATACGTCGGCATATGCGTTACACAATTCGTAATGGATTCAAAAATAGCAAGCACTCAGTAAATGAGATAAAAAGGACATGAGGGGTATTTCATTACGAAAGTAGAAATGGAGCAAGTTCAAGAAGGGAGACGCGGGTTAAAAGCAGCTACATAGAAATTAGATGCCACGAAAGGCTCGAAAGATCCTTTTCGCAGACATGGTCGTTGTCAACATCATTAGCAATCAATAGGTTCAGGGTTTCCCTCTCCCAGACGGTGTGGGTGCTATCACTGGACATGTTGTGAAAATACAATATTTAACCTGGGGCACAGAGTTGACCTTTTCACCCCTCATTTACATGAGTGTCCACAATGACAGAGCATGGGAATAAAAGACCATGTGGTGTGGAGGTAGTCTTATATATGATCTCCTTTTGTTTGTAGGGAGAATTTAACTCTGTGTTCATTGTTTCTTGTGTATTTGTTTCAATCAAGCATCCTAAAAGACAGCCTGTTTTTTTTTTTTAATATTATGTATAGTTTGGCTTTGTATTATGAAGCATGTAAGGAGAAGTCGTGTAAGGAAAATGTAGACTGAGGAGTTAAAGATTAACAGTAAAAATGGAGATATAGAGTTTCTGTAGGACACTAAGAATACATGCGGCAAAAGTGATACGGATGCATGTAAAAACCAAACATAAATATGTAAATAGGATACACAGGCAGCCGGTTACTTGAGGCTACCCATGTAACGTGAGAGCGTGTGGGTTCATCGCTGATCACTATTTGTGTTGAGTGGCAGTTTTTCTGAGGCCGCAAGGGAATCAGAGAAAAAGCAGCCATGCAGCATCCACCAGGAGCTACTGAGACAGACTCTGTCACTGTGGCACAGAGGCAGCCATGTCATTTTACGTTTGTACACAGCTCTTGTCTCGGGGGCAAGACATCAGTGGTGGCATTTGCCCTGGGTCTGTTGGTCTTGACAGAATAAAAATCCTTTTAGAAGGCAAACAATGGATCTCGACACCCATGTAGTGGTTAACTTAGGAAAATACAGCCAATGGGATGAATGCTGATTTTGCAGCAAATACAGCATCCAAAAAAAACGATGAATTCATCGTCATCCATAGAATATTGTTTAGTTTTGTGTAAAGCTCGACAACCTCAATAACAGGGCATGTACACGTGTGTGTAATGTACAGATATAAGAGAAAAGTTCCGGTGCTCTGCTGCTCACATGGTTTACACATCGAATGCATAAATACCAAAGCAGTTCAGTTTAGTATCAATCAACATCCAACACAGTGTGTGAGACATCGAGTTGATGGTTGCCCGCGTGTACACAAAGAGCAAACAGTGCGAGATTGTCTTGGGGGGAGGTTAATCTCACTCCTTAAGTTAGTTATGTACACACACTATCTTTCAACGCTGTTTTTAACAGGGGTGGTGAAATGTCGTTTTGCATAAACCCATATTTTGAACTCCTGATCCTTTGTTTCTGTAAACACGAGTGTCCCGGTGAGCTAAAATACACTTATCGATTCAATGTACAACACTTTGAAATACCAATAAATGCTGGTGGTTACCTGAGGTGCATTAGTGGCTACTAGAAAGGCATTTGTGCGACCGGGATGGTCATAGTCGTGCATTGCAGCTGCTACATAAAGGGCCATGAGCTCCAGGGCAGGTATGTTCCAGGCCAGGCAGCCATAGCTGTCATCCGAAATCGTGGAGCTTTTGGAGGAGGCGTAGGATACCCTGCCTGGAGAAATCCCACTATCTGAGTCTGGAACATGACAACAAACAAGGTAGATGTCAATGAATGTTACAGTGATGAAACATGAGGTGTAGACCAACACTGTTGCTTTCCACAAACTATTTCATTCTTATTTATTAGCTGTTGTTATCAATTTTTCACAATTTCTCTCTTCATCGCTGCCATTTTCTCATTCCCTGCTCTCCTTTCTTCCCTCCCTCTCTCCTCTTATCGAATGACAGCTGTTCTGGCAGCCTCAGCGAGGGACGTCAGCGGATTAGCCTCAGGTAATTTCAGATGGGGCTACAATATCATCAGCAAAGATGAGCCAGGGACTCTCCGCATTTTAAACAAAACCATCTGGGTTCTGTAGAGTAAAGGTCACGTCCCACAAAAAAACCTTGAAAAAAATCAGTTAGAATTACTCTCTTTCTGACATCACATGCAAAAATGCGAGTAGAGACTGAATGATTAAAAACCCCTACGACTGCTCAAAATGTGTGACCCTGGCTGGCATCTGCGCTACACATCAGAGATTAAATGAAGCAATCATGCATTTGGCCTAAAATGATTGTAGTGAGGCCGTGAGTCCAGATTATAGCCCATGTCGCCTGTGTTTACCTGTGTCACTTCCTGTCACATGCTCACTGTGGATCTGTTGGAACCCGGGGATTGGTCGAGTGGTCAGGTACCAGACAGCATGGAGCACATCAGTAGCATGGACCCGGTTGTGATCTGTGTGTGTGTGTGTAACCAGAACAGTTTAAATTAGTCACCAGCATGCACATCAGCAATAATTTACAATATTAGATCATTTATGGATAACTAAAATCTTAGCTTGGCCACACAATAGCTACTAAATAGCTACTTAATTGATCCAATAATACATATGAATATCTAATGATAACACATAAAAAAAAACAAGAAAGTCTTTGACGTTCTTTGACACTAGACAGTGTAATACTCACAGGGAATGTCCCTGTAGCCACTTTCCAGAGCACAGAAGTATGTCATGAACTCCCTCACTGGGATCTTGAAAATTTCAAACAGACATGTATCCTGGAAAAGGGTGTATGTAACCTGGGGAAACACAAGACAGCTTAACTGAAACACCAATCAGAACACAAGATAACCGCCAACATCACTGACGTTAAAATGGCCACTACATTTTAATAACCGGGAGCTCATTGTCTGCTAGAAAAAGTAATTTTTAAATTGTACAACGATGTCTGCCAAAAGACAGACATCGTTGCACAAATCTGTAGCACTTATAATGTAAGTGTTGCCTATTTACAATGCAGCATGTTTGCAATGCTCTGTATCTTATCTTGAACAGTCTCGGTCTTAGAAGAAGCTATACTGCCACTGATGAACTGATGTGATTGGCCCTTACTAAGGTCCACAGCAACTCTACCTGTTTTTCCTGTTCAAACCTTTTTCAGATTGCACTAAGCTGTTTCACTTGTAACTGTGGTTATCGCAAATCTTACATGAAGCTATTTTAAAAATAGAGCCTTTAAATTCTTTACATGACCAGACATGTTAAATTTAAACTAAAAGTCAAAAGGTCCTGCTGGCGGACCCCAAAGGCTAAGATGCTCATTATATCTCGCTCATTGAACTGTTGGACAGGCTGACGAATCTAAAGATATACTGCTACAGCTACAGGGGATGGTTGGTTGTTGGTTGTTGTACTAACATAGCTGAGTATCCTTCCAGTCTTCCCTCCTGTTCTGTCCACCAGGTCAAAGATCTGGAAGTTCCAGGTGTTCATCCTCTCCATGACAGTCTCATGGTCCTCCAGCATAGGATCTAGTTTGAACTCCTGCTCACCCTGGAGACAATTGAGAAATGGACACGTTGCGGAGGTTAGCACAGATATCATTTCCACTAATGCATGATGTTCGGACCGTGCAAAAACATTCATTATATAGAACACTGAAATAGTCTGGCACACCAATCAAACAACATCTATAAGATAGAATACAAATTAAGCATCTAATGAAGTATTTGGCACAGCTAGAAAGTTCACCCACCTTCACTAAACCCTAAAATAAGGCAGCAGAATTGAATTCTAAACCTGAGATCTTTCGCATGAAGACACAACCTCATGATAAACTTTGCGAGTACCTTAATTATTCCTCTTCACAGTGCGGAAAGAGTGCATTTAATCTACGGACACCACTTGTTTTTATTACAACACCCTTGTTGTAATTGTCTTTTTTTTTAGTAAAGTAGGGGTTTATTGTTATTATTATTTATCATGTATTGTTGTTGTTGTTGCCTGTATGTGTGAGCGCGAATGGTTGTCTGTCCCTATGTGTTGGCCCTGCGATTGGCCGGTGACAATCCCACAGGTGTAACACAGGTGTCAACATTTGCATTTGTATATAGACAATAGCAGAAATGTGCATAAAGTCGTTTTTAATGCATTTTATTGCATTGAATTAAACTACAAAATATTTGTCCTTTCCGTCTATTGAACCACTGCCCTCACCAACAGGGTGTATAAACAGCTACAATAAATAAGAATAAAATAAGTTCTGGTTTCTCCTGCACATCTGGGGATTTTATAACACACATATTGAGAATCTTTATTCCCTGTAATCTATAGCTTTAATCGGAATACAAAGAAAGACAATGCTTCACTTTTTCTAATGTTGGAGTCATTAATGGACCATCAAATTTCAAGTTGATAAGAGAGCATTCAGTTTTCTCTGCTGCTAATCGTAGTGGCAGCTCATTTTAGACCCTTGAGACAACACAAGGGTTAAATGATTGAGTAAAATGGTTGTGGATTCAATTGTTGAATCCACAACACATTCATGTGTTGATGGAAAAAAAAAAAACGGAATTATTTTATGTTCAATCATTGTAAGCAACTCTACCGAGCTAAATGTCTGAAATGCATCTAAGGCAGGTGGGCTTGACATGATGCCTTTTGGAAATCAAATATACAAATAACATGACAAATGGAATAATAAATGGAATAATAAGAAGCCGCCCGAGCAGGCACACCTCTGATTCCTGAGTCTGCTGGTCTGTGCTCGGGCTCTTGTCCTTCTCCTCCTCTCCCTGCCCCTGGTTCCCTGCATCATCTGGCCTCCCGTCCCCAGACACGTCCACCTCCACGCTCTCCTCCCTGATCAGAGTCTCCCCTGTGAAATCCAGGCCTTCACCTGCTGCATTCAGGGAACATAGTAAATGGGAAGCCATGAGTACGCGGATACACACACCTTTGCAGTCACAAAATTGAATTGTTTTTGTGAAAATTTGAATGGGCTTTTGATTAAATAATTACTACTGCATAGTAAAGATGATGTCTTTTACTTACTTTAAAACTTATTTTACTTATTTCAAAAAGGATTTGACTAACTCAGGTAATTTTTCTAAACTGAGCAGCTGGTTATCACAAGGTACAGCGGCTAATGCGGTTGGTTGATAGTGATTGTAGACAACCACAGGATAAAATGCTTATTTTGAATGTCTAGCTATTCAAAAAAAATTTACATTTATGAAGTTATAAGTTTATTCATACAAGCCAAATGTTCATTCTTTTGTATGTGCATCACCGTGCATTACTGTTGGAGTCCAGCAGAGGGCAGCATTACCACCCTAAACAGCTTACAGAGGTGTTTCTTTTTCAGCACTGGTCAGGATATTGTCTGCCACCACTCCACTACACTGTGTCACGTACATTAAACGTAACTGTATGTACCTGAGCGCCTGCGTTGGGCCTCACTGGTAAATGGTTGATGAGCTTCCCCTGCATCACCCTTGAGCATCTGACGACCACAGCTAGAACGGACAGACGTGACAATGACAGGCATGACCAATTATGACCGGTGCTTAGTTTATTGTCATCACCGCTACCATAAAAGACACAGTAAGATGAGTACTGCAGGTGTCACCTGGTGCAGAGGGGGAATGTGGAGCTACGGAAGGCCTGCTGGAAATCGGGCAAGCTAGGGGTATAGCCCATGGGCTTGTGCAGGTTCAGATTGACACTCGGCTTTGTCAGGAAGTCAGCCGTGTCGGGGAACTCCACAGGCGGTCGAGTGACAAGGGACGATGAAGAACCTGCACCTACTGCGAGAGGGCCGTGGCTTGGTGAGGTGACTGGGCTCAGGCTCGGAGAAGCGCCTACAGAGGACGAGGGGTGTACAGGAAAAGAGAAAGGCATGTGAATTTGTGTGATTCGGTCAAAACATGAGAAATTAATCCAAATGTGGTGTCTTTCTCAAGTTTTATGGTTAGGTCTGACCTGCTCTCCTGGGCCCTGCATGGTAGGTGAGGGTGACAGAGGAAGACCTCTGCTTGGGAATGGTGAGCAGGTTTGCGTTGGGCCCGTTAGGCAGACCTGAGCTGGAGAACAAAGCACAATATATTCAACATTGGCTGAATAAAAATGCTTTAAGCATATGTTTTGCCTCATCTTGTGCACAAAGCACTACAGTACAAGGCTACACTATCTTCTGTCACACCTCCAATAACAAAAAAGAACATGACGAGATGCTCAGCAGCCAACATAGCTAGTCCTCTACTGCCATCCTGTGGAGACATTTAGACACTACACCCCAAGTGATTTGAACACTGTAATGGATCTGTTTACAATAACTAAACATGTATTTTTTTAAAATCAGTGCATGTAACTTCCTTGATTTTTAAAATACGGATCTGTTTCTTAATTTTTGCTTCAACTTTTTACGTTAACGACTCCTGCTTTTGGTTTCAAGACGAAACCCAAAAACAGTCACATTTTGATGTCGGCAAAAACACAATGAAAGGAAGTGATGGAACACAATTTCTCGTTGTTTGTGGGTGATACTGCAACGTTCAGACTGCTATAAAACAAAAACTCAGGAGGCACAGCGAGTATTGTGATGTAAATCTGAATCAGTGTACATTTTACATATATTCACTGTGTTTCTCTGCTCTGTCCCATGAAACATGAGTTGTGGGTTACCCAGCTAACTTTGCCATTCCCAAAGTCTGCTTCAAACCACAACAAGCAGCTGTTTATGTTCACAGTTAAAATATGAAAATGACCTCTTCACGGTATGGACAAATGCTTAAGATAATAGAGTGACATCTTTATCATTTTAATGAAAATTTATTGTATCAAATCAAAACATTTTCCAGTATAGCCGATGTTCCACTCTGGCAATAAAAGTAACACTTAAACATAGGGGACAGGAGGTGACTTGATTAAAAACAACAATATTTACAGTTTTAACTGCTACATTTTGGCCTCTCTATTCAAAACCAGATGTGATCTACATTTCTCACCAAGTCCTCTCGATGAACACACATTACTCACAGGTGAGCTGGTTCCTTGTGGAGTGTACTATTTTGGTTACAGTTTTTATAATGAAGATGGTTTCTTGCTTATTTGGAGCTTACCAGTGCCCATTCATCACTTCTTTTTTAGGTGGGCCAAAAATAAAAAAAAAGAGAGGAAAAAAAATGGCCCTTGATTTGACTGCGCACTGGTGCTGCAGAGCCACCTGAAGAAGACCATAGCTAGGCTACAATGACTCAGGTCTTTATTCAGGTCTTGACAAGAACGGCCCTTAATTGGGTGCAAAATTGGGCAGAGTCAGGCTAAAGCATAGCCCGGATGATGCGTGCGTGCAGCTCTGCAGACAGCGTGTTTCTGGAAAATGATAAAGTGTACAGTCGTGTTTGTGTTGGTACCTGGTCAAGTTGAGGTCAGGGTGGGGTCTTTTGCCATTGTTGCGTTCCCAGCGTGCAGAGGCGGAGTCAAAAGGAGGGAGTGTGGAGCACGAGGAGGAGGTGGAACTCCGCCTGGGCTGAGGGGTGGGGAGGCTGTTTCTGCTGCTCAAACCCTGATGAGGAAAGGAAGTCTCCTCTATGTAAGTGTGTTTTATACACAAAACTGGACATGCTGGTCATGTTTCACAAACACCATCGTGCCAAAAAGCTGTGAGTGATCGTTACCTTGGGCCATATTCAGACTGACAATGGCACAGCATCAAAAAACAAAAACAAACAGCCTCATTCATTGAGTTCAATGATCCCAGCAGTTTAATCTGTCTCAACTTTTGTCACAATGCGATGCGACGTCATTTGGCCTATCAAATATGTGAATGACGTTATTCTGTTATCTACCTTGCAATCATCAAGATAGAAGATGAAATGGCTGTCATTACGATAACTTTCCACAGATGTAAAACCCTTTCTCATAGTACAAGGGACTGCTGTGCGGTGTTACGGTGCCTGAGGGGACCAAATAAATCAGATTTCACGAAAAACTTCCCTTCCCTAACTTCCCCTCTGAAGACAATACAGGGGTAGTTATCACTGTCAGTGACGATGGGCGTCTGGCCATTCCAAATTGGAAGAAAAGGGGAAAAACAGAAAAAGCTAGCTAATTGATTTATTCAATATTGTGCGATGCGTGACAGTGTGGGCAGGCAGCAATGCTGCATGGTTACAAGGATGGAGGGGCGCTGACGGAGCTTTAAGTGTCTGAGTTAGTTTAGATACTGGAGCTTCGTCAGTGCTGGGGACTTTTCTGACTGGAATGGCTCGTCACTCAACTCTTTCTGAATCCACACTAGTTTGGTGCATCGGTGATACTTGCACCCACCTTAATGGTTTTCCTGTCACCCCTCTCTACAGAGTCCTCCACCTCGTCGCAGGAGTAGAATCCTGGAAAAGGGGTGAAGGGGTTGACCCTGGGGCGGCACGAGCCTGAAAATGTCCCCATGAGGCTGGAGATGCTGCGCAGGGCTGAGGTGGTGTGCGGCGACAGAGACGAGTCCATCAGAAGGTCTGACACCAGGTTCCTGGCCTCGTTGATGACTGAAAGATCCACGCCGTTGCCGCTCACTGCACCCTGCCATATTTGCACATACATAACACAGATTGGGGGACAGGGCAACAAAGAAACACTGAGCTGGTTAAGATCCCTCACCTCTCTCTACACACTTGTGTGCTCCATCTTTATTTCTTTTAGGAATCCCATTTTCCCACAGCTGACTTTGCTGATGTTTACAATTTCTGACTTCCTCTCCCATCTCATCCCTCCTCTCTTCCTCTAGCCCTCTGCATGACAGGAACAGCAGCAACGACAACGGTGTATTGAGAGGAAAATACACCATATCTAGACCCATATGAGAAGTACAGTGCAATGCGAATATCTAAAGTGAAAACCCTTCATTTATAAGAGCAAAAATAAGTGTAATCCTTGCTTTATAAGGGCAGATTTCATGAGGGGAAAGAGTCCTGGCTGGCTTGGCTCCGTCTTATAGGAACAAATACTGATTTTTGGTCTGTGGGACCTAAATTCTTTGAAAGATTACACAAATAGTTCAAACAAGACAAAGAATGTCTGAGTCAGATAAAATGTGGCATGACGACGATTCCAAGGTCATCGTATGCCAGGTTTTACACAATGTGTATTTTGCTTAACCAAAAATATCAGGAAAAGAACTGAATGTCCTGAGGGTGACTTATAGACAGCTTCTACTAGTGGACTGCAGAGACCACGCTATCTGAAAAAGACCTGCATTATCTGTGTGTTACCTGAGTGAACCTTGCACAAAAGCTGCAAATGCGAGCACTGACCTGATACTGTGGTTTGTACCAGTGTTTCAGATCCCAGTCCCACAAGATCATCTGAAAAACACAAGAGAGGCATGTAAACTGTCAGTCAAATGTCAAAACCGTGCATGTGTTTGTGCATGACAGAGAATATGAAATGTATTTACAAAGGAAGAGCACAGGCTTTGACCTATGCTCCACTTTCAGCACACTGCCTTATGACTTTTCGGTAAGGGCACTGGCAGGTCAGCAACAGAGCTTCTGCTAGTCTATTCTGCCTGTTATCTAAAAACACAGTGTAGTAACAGTTTACATTAAGGATTTCCTGCACCACATGTTGCACTTTATACTACAGGTATGCTAATGCACACAGCCTTAGCGACAGCAGACTGAGGCCTTTCACTAAAAGGAAAAGAAGAAAAGCAAACCACTAAAACCGCCATGGTGCGTCTACAATGGAGCTATGAGATCTTATCAAGCTCCAACTACGTCAATCGGCAGCATTTCCACGCTATCTGTTGGTGACCAAACAGGAGCTCTCACACGTTACAGCAGTGTACAGTTAAAGTTGCTGCAGGTTGTGTAACACTAAATTGCTGGACCTGAAATAACCTGCCGGTAATCTGCTAGCTCAAGTATAAATACAACACTTTCTCAGAAATTAATTAGTTAAGATAGCAGTTCACTCGGTTTGTTACACAGTTCAATTATACTTTTGCACTGATTTTCTTACTATATGCATTAAATTTTTTTCTGCCATGCACACTCAGGTTAAAGCACTGAAATCCATTACTTTTGACAGCATAACAATTAAAAACATACATCTATTCTATTATTTGTGATGAACCTGAGTCTAATGTGACAACTCATGCAGCAACAAAAGGACAGCGATTTTAGGTCCACCTTCATGTTTAGATGGGGAGAAATATAGCAGTTTGCCTTGGAAAACCCAGGCAGTATACATTTATTTTAAAAAGCTGCCGTACAGTCTCGCCCCGCACCACAAGGGGGAGAGAAGCAGAGGATTAAGCATTCATTTGAGAAGCCCCTCCACCAAACACCATCAATCTCCATCTAACATGTAAACACACACCTTTATATAACCTTTGTAACATCTCAGCCAGTCGTCATATTGTCGAGAATAATCATGTCACATCGTAAATGTGAAAAGATTAGGCACTGGATTAATCATTCTGACATACTCAGCAATGACACTAGAATATCATTTATTTGGTCAAACAAATTCACTTTATTTTAGCGAATTGCTTTGAATTTGATGTTAAAAGATAGATTTTAAAATGCTCCCTTGCAGTCTAAGGCCAGGTTTTTAATGTAAAAGAAAAGCACACCTTATGGCAACACAAGACCCACAGCTTTCTGTAATATTATCTTTTTTTTTAATATATAAATGATAAATGTATCATTTATGTTTATGCATGTTATACATACAGTACATCAAAGCTATAAGTAAGGTTGTTAAACAGATCAGTGGCTCCATCCCATCTCCTCTAATCAGTAACTGTTTTATTGATCAAAATGGGATGTTGGGTGTTTGTCATCAGCATCTGTACAATGCTGCCAAACATTTAATATGGCAAATAAGCCCTGCCATGGCAACCCGACATAGAGGCCAGCAAACAATGCTCCATACACCATGGCAACGGGATGGCGGGAGACGGCCGGAGGACAGAGTTGTTGGCCTTCTGCTTGTTTACAGAGAGACAGAGGAGGGCTGAAACAGAGAGGAGGACGGGTAAAAGCTGACGGAGAGGATGCCATTAAGGAGGGGATGGAGAATAAAAGACAGGGAACTACAGATGGAGATAAAAAAAAAATGTACACTAAACATACAATGCATGCTAGGGCTTCATTTAACTTACCCAAAGGATCATGTTTTGTTGACAGTTCCATTTTCTACTGACCCTCTCATTTGCACAAGCAGCACAGACCCAGTGACACACTCGAAAGTCTTCAGTGTGTCACACAATATAGCGTAGTATGCGTTCAATCTGTCTACACCTCACCATTACAGTAAACTCTTTACCTCCGCATAATCTGTGCGCAATGCACAAAAACACAGATGTCCTCTCCGACTCTCACACGGCTCAGAAATGGGAAAAGCTGGCTACCATCACCGCCGTTAAAACATGTACCGAGCAACAACTTAGTTACTGTGAGGGCCTTGTGCAAGCGATGAGATTACAATCTTTCGATGAACAGGGAGACATTTTCTTTGGTGATGTTATGAAAACACGACATGAGGGCGGACACACAGACAGAGACACACGACTCAGCTGCTGACACATAGGCACCTGTAGACATGCAGACACACACATGCATGCAGACAAGACATGCAAAACACATCACACACACGTTATTTCTTACCGCGAAGACATTTAAGTGCGCTTGTGAAAGGGACTTTTTTTTTCCTCGATACAGGCAAATAGGTACAAGCACTGAATATTTCCATCTAACACTACTTCACACTATTACTCAGCTACATTTAAAAGAGGGCATATTATCATTTTTACCCTACTAAAAGTATCTGATAGCTTTTACATATGAATCATGTGACCTTTATTATAACATTTAACTACCCAACTATATATAAAAGTATATAAAACATAACTACCATTAAAATGGTGCTTCCATGTTAATCTGAAATGATAATCTAATATCATTCTACAAGAACAATTAATGATTCTTCAGAACATAATAATAGGAAGAATTAATTCTTCCTATTTTTACTCGAGTCAAACTTTGAATGCGTGACTTTTAATGTACATAGTAATTTAAATAGCCTGATTCTGTAACTGCTAATTATACATTAATATCACAGCGATTTACACTGAGAATATGGGGACATGTCTGCACCAGTGTCAGGCCGCCTTTCTGGTAAATGTTCTGGTAAATTTCTCTACTACTTCTATTCTTTCTCTAGATTTGATTTTTGACAGAGATTGTTAGACTTGTGCAACTGGCTATATCCAGTGTGTCTGCCATTCAACACTGCGTGTACACCTACAGGTGCATGCGTATGAAGACCATTTATGGTAATGGAAGAATGAAAATAACTGTGCTACATTTGTTCATGTGTGCATAAATATACAGATACAGAGCAAACAGGGAGAGACCCACACAGAGAAAAAGACAACACACACACATACACACTCACTCACACACGCGATTAAATGCACGGAAAAAAAACTATAATGCACCTCAAAGTAACACTTCACATACACACAGCTATTCAACATGAGATAAGTCATAAATATTTCTTAACACGAGTCAATAAACCTGTGCAAGCTATTAGACGGCCAGTTTTTTACACCCGTGTGTCATATTAGCTGGGCTGCGTGGTGTGAGAGGTGCTAGAACTGATAAAAACACGCTAATAAGAGTGTGGGGGACAGAGAAAAGGTATCAATGGCAGACAGGCGGGGCATTTGTATGGAGGGGAACAGAGCACCGCTGACGTCAGTCTGCAGCGACACACACACACACACACAACGTCAGCAGCCCTCTGCACATGCACACGCTGATAATGAGGACTGTGCTCTGGCTGTCAAGACGCACGGGAAGAGAAGATGATATGGAGAGAGAAAAAGAGAGCACAGGACCGGCTTGATTCTTTTAAGACCATTCAGGAAACAGAGCTAACCAGATGAGAGGTCTGCAGTGTGAGTGTGTATGTTTGTGTGTGTGTGTGTGTGTGTGTGTGTGTGTGTGAGAGACATATTGGTCGGACATAACCTGAACTGCCAGGGCCAGGATAAAGCTGGGCCTGTAGCACAGGGCCAAAGCTCAGGCAGGTTAGCTAATGGAAGGCCAGCAGCTGAGACGACTGAAGGAAGGTGCAGACTGGGGTTAAAAAAACTGTCTGTGAACTTTTGACCCAGGCTGACGTACCCTACACTAAATCATACACAAAACATACCCATACTACACACATCCCAAAATCAACAATAAATATACACTCAAATGTACTAGAGATGCAACATTTTCTTTTATCTGCACAATACATTTTGTCTTAAATGTTTTAAGAATCTGGAATAAAGCTGAAATAATTTAATGTTGCTCAAACGTTTATGATAAACTCTTCCTTCCAGAGGTGCACATTTCAGAACTCAACATCAATTCTCTATAAAATTTCTTTTGGCAAAAATCACAGACTGTTTTTGATATTGGGCTTCATGATCCAGTTAATCTGATGGCATTTTCCGTGTAAATTGTCACAGATGATCACAAAATGGTCATGAAGAAAGACAATGAGCGCAACAGTGAACTTAAATCAACCCCTTGCCAAATATGAGGGATTTACTGGCCAAAGGTCAAACATCTTCAATTATATGGAAGTGGCCAGGATATCTTTAAAGTGTCAAGAAGGCTTTGACACTCTGCGAAATGTACCAACTGTAAACAAAGAGAGGAAGCACACTACAAACGTACTGTACTAGTGAACAGTGACACTCTCATTGACATCCTAGTGCACATTCAGCAGCATTACTTGGAGAAAACAACACTAACTTGTGTCCTGGTTCTGTGGCCACTACTCAATATAAATTACAGCTTAATATTGAACAAGGACACATGATGTTTTTGTCTTGCTGACTTGGGGCAATATGGACACAAAAAAGTGATTACAACAGTAGTATCCCAATGCAAACTGTGCTGCACATATTTTGAGTCAATTCAAAAGCTATGTTGACACTATTAGCATTTATCTTTGCATAGTTATGATTTATTAAATTTTTAATGACTGAGTTCATATAATTTCCGAAGATTAAGTTTAAATTCATAAGATTTGAATAGCATGAATATATATAGACAAAAAACAACATAGTAAATGTATCAATTTAGTTTTTTTATTGATCATGTTGTTTGTCCAAATTTCTGAGCCCTATAGACTTTACACTTGATAGCAACAGTGTCTTAAGTATGCTATCATGCTGCTCAGCTTTCAGTATCATTGACTGCTCTACATGTGATGAAAAAAAATGAATAAATAAATCAACCACAGTCTCAATGTGCTTTACAAAGTCAATGCAATGTGTCTTCGTTCAAAGCTTGTACCAAACTGAGGTTGGTAGATGACAAAAGTATGAACTGACTGAGCAGCTGCCCATGAAAGGCGGGGTGAGATAAAGTACTTCCAGTGTATCCAGCCAGACAATCCACAGGACTAAAGACTTGTTAAGATCTTTTTGCATCTGTGTTGCTTGGCTCACCACCAGCCCGCAGGTCAACAGGCCCAACGGGAAAACTCATGGTACTCCAGATGGCTAGTCTGCCAATGGCTGTCACCAGTGTTGTCAGGGCAACCTGGCAGGACCATGGAAAATTCTTTGACTAGGGAAAGGAGCTCGTGCAAAATGTCATCCCTCTATTTCACACTTATCTACCACTTCACTGGACTGGTGTTGTTCAGCGTCTGCCCTGCATAAGCCAGCATCTGTTAGTGTCACTTGGAGCATTTCTTAGTACTGCTATGATAAGTTCGGTTTCTTTGAACACTGCATGATAGTTGCCTTTATTGGCACCAATCCAGTGAAATAAAATAATAAATAAATAAACCATTAACAATGAAATGCTAAATATTTCAACTATCTGAAAAATAGTTCTGTAAAACTCAACAGACAGACATGAACAGCTAAGTGACAGCTTAAAACAAAACAAAACAAAAATCCACTGTTTGCTATTACAACTGTTAGTGGAGAACTCGGTTTTTCATTACTATCTCAATGCATTTTCTGTGGCAATAACATTTAATTAGCTGTCGCAGTCTTTTTTTTCTGTCGCCAACATGACTCTAAAAAAGCCCCTCATGCTCTTTAAATAGCACCCAATATTTTCACGGTAGAAAACTTAATGGGTATTTATGGAAGCGAAGAGTGTGCTCGATGGGGATACACCCGGGCTAATGAAGAGCATGAAATAGGCTTAGGAATCAATGTCACGTCACACTACATTTAGGGTATTTCAGGGGCTGATCTGCCATTTTTGTCAGCAGCAAATGTTTGTTTACATAGCCGACAGAGAGAGGCGGAGAATGCAGACGCCTCTTAATGTACAGTGAACAATCAGGAGGGGATATAGCACGCTGGGCTAAAGAAAACAAAAAGGTTTTTAAAATGTGAATGTGAGAAAAGCAAGGAACGGTGGAGAGGTTGGCTACATCCAGCACAGACCCCAATAGTGGAGAATTTCTTTACTCCTTAGTTATCCATTTAGCTGTATGTTCAGATAATATTTTCCAGCCTGCTGTTTATGTTAACTGTATACTGCATATAAAAGTGTGGGTTCATCTGCTGTACATCTATGGGGATGTGAGAGAAGTTGGCTGGTTGGCCACCTGTTAATGTGACTCACATTTTATCAAGCAAAACAGATACCTTGTTAAGCTTTAAAGATCCAATTCTGAAGATCAACCCCTACAAGCTAACTTAAGGTAGCTTCTACATAGTAGTATCACCTGCTACAAGTATCACATGACATGTGATACTATAAGATAAGCTGATCTGAAGCACAATGTAGTACAGGTTACTGGCCAGGCAACAACAATCCAACAAGTGTGCAGTATCTGAATGGCATTAGGTTACTCGACACCGTGTTCCTGTGTGCTATAGGAGGCTAACAAGGAAGCAACACTGCTTGACCTGTATCCAGGTCATTTGGAGTCAATTTTAGAATCTCCCATTTTACAAGGGTTGAAACTAGATAAACTGAAAGGAAACATGAGCATAACTTTTGGTATTTTACTCAACTTAATGTCATTACTGATAGCTGATCCACTGATCCACTTGTGCTAAACAAACCATCCAGAAAGTTGCACACCTAAAGATATTTCACAAAACTTTGCTGGTGAGCTTTCATCATGATTGTTCTGAGCCACTATTTCACAGCATGAAATCCATTTTCTAGAAAATCTGGAAAAATAATTTGTTTCCTTTTCACATACCAGCATCATGTCACATGACAGGAGACTGGTATGCTTATCATCGACCTTTGAACTAAACAAGTAATGTACGATTGCTATCTTGTAATTCAGTCAACTTAGGAAACTGTACATGAACATGTCTTCAGCCGCAATGTAGACCACCTCGCGGTCATACGCCTGGCCATTGGTGAAATGCCAGACCTTTCCTAGCCTTTGTCTCTCACCAGACAGCCACAGCTGTTGTTCTCTGAGGATTATGCAACATTAATTCAACTTTCCCCGTTGTGTTACAAATGGCTTTTTATGCGCCCCCACTGGCCTGGAGAGTAGAAAAGAGAACAAAACTTAGCAACAGTGGGTATTCACAAGTTTGTATCCAACTGTGTTTTGCGTGGGGCATCTTTAAGTCTGATGTAAGTGTACCACCTACTCAAGATGTCATCAGTTTGTGAGGTTTAATGCATTCCAAGAAGTGCTTGCGGTCAAGTGTTTAGTGGGTGATTTTCTGTTTCCAAGCTGTTTTTCAGCCACAATCAGAGCTGAGGGTCTTGCAACAAGAACAAGCTAATGTTACTGAAGTTAACTAAATCTGACTGAAAGTCATAAGGACGTTTGGTACAGCCCACTGGATTTTACACAAAATTAAAAACGATTCAACGGCTAAAGACTAATTCAACATCCAAGCCTGCCTGAAACTGCCTGCCAGTTTGTTACAGTAGAATGGGTAGCCCTCACAGCTTTCTCATCTTCTATCTCAGGGGCACTGCATGTAATTTTACTATCGCGCTTTGTGTGTATGAGTGAGGGCACGTACAGACGCCACAAAGACACACGGCCACTAATTTCTTTGAAGTAGGGAATATAGCAGTTGTTGTCTGCTTCCTGGCTGCTATGAATTTGTCAGCCAGTTGTGTCTCGAGAAAAAAGACAAATGAACCAGAACAAGGCTGACAGAAAAACTGAGTGGAAGAGTTACAGCTGTGCTCCATTAGCCATTTTGGGAAGTAGCTGGAAATGTCTTTGTGCTAAACCAAGTTGGAAAGTACTGCTTTTTGATACTATTATCTCATCGAGGCCAAGAGATTGGACAAGTCCAAGTGACATGGAACCAACCTGCTTTTATCAGACATACAATATGACCAAATGTTCTGGACATCTGGGTAACGAAAGGGCCAAATTTGTCAGCTGATCTCTGAGAGATGAGGATGCGCAGAAAAGTCCAATTTCAGCTCCTTGCACTGTGCCATATTGTGAAGGACGTTGGGGATTTGGGGATTGGAGTAGACCGTGTTCTGAACCTATGTGGTGAAAGGATCTGCTTTGAGCTGTGGCCAGAAGTTGGTTGGTGTCCATTATGGTGGAGACCCAAGATTAAAAAAAAAAAAGACAGAGAGGCGTAAAAGGCCGCATCCACCATAGATGTAGAACCAAAAGCATGGGTGAGTTTGAGGAGGCCATGGTGAAAAAATAGTGGAGGCGCAGGAAGGGAAGGCAAGACCAGACATCACTCAGGCTACTGCGAGGCTGCAGGTGTGTCCTCGTTTCAAGAGAATCTGTTGGAAGATACTCAAGGGTCCCAGCAGACCTTCCACATTGTCGAATTTACTGTATCTCTCAGCTGACCTAGGATTACTTTAGAATCCTCCAGAAAGAGACGCAGGAAGGACAAGAATATAGCTGCATGACTATTCGTGTAGTACTGGCTGACCAGAGATTATTGAAAAATGATTACTTTTTACTTTACTTTTTTACTAATTCTAATAGAGCTGTTCATTTCAAAACAGAATACATAAGGAGAGATGGATTTGCCGGGTTTTTTTGGTTAAACCCTACAGAGTCAGATGTTTTTTGTCCATATTTACTGTAAGAGAAAAGGAAAGTTCTGCAGTATAACGGAGCCTGAGAATATCTGCATTTTCCCACATATCTAACAGATGAGTATAAATGGCTATCCCTGTCAGTTTGACGGACATAGCTCATCTATTCATTTTACTTACCTATTATGGTCACTTGCAGTTCCACGCATTCATACACTGTTACCATAATACACTCCTTTATCTTTGTTTGGGTGCATTGTGTTGCAGAAAATGCTTTAAACCATCAACATGTGGAACAAGCAACAAGACTGAGAAATAAGTTTGTTATCACCTTCTGTTATAGCTGTTAAAAAGGAAACCATTGTCCAGGGGAATAAGGAACTCACCCTGCCACAACATACGTTTGAGACATCATGCGTTGTAAGATTGTTATCAATGCAGATGATGACAAAAAGAATTCCTGAGTCCATACTGGACTGACTTGGATGTCTGTCAGCAAAACATTCTTATTACCAATAGAGAGAAGATTGTTTCACCTTCGCATTTGACACAATTTTTGGTTGTGGATGAAGCCGACACACGGCTGACCAGTACGTACATGCAAGTTAAAGCACAACTGTGTCATTTCTGAAAGAAGAGATTACACGTAAAAAGTTAAAATGATAAGCAACAAAATACTCCCTTTCTCAATCTAATACACTGCTACTGCATTCTTACATAGTCTATTACATGGTCTATTATGATTAGAGTGCTTGGCACTATTCTGTACTACAGCAACAACTGTTCAGCTGAAATTACAAAGGGTGATTTAACGGGACAGTTCAGAGTTTTTGACATAAGGTGCTCTGTGTCACTGGCCAATAGTGAAACTGACAAGAAGGTTAAAAGAGAAAAGAAAAATGCACTTTAAGAGGAAGTTCTCAGACCCCATCACAGAGGAGTCGGCTTAGTTGATCCCAGCTCATAAAAAATGAAAACAGAAATGGAATGAGCCACAGAGCCCAAAAAAATTACAGCAGAGAGCGCTGAGCCTCATACATGTACACCAGCGGGAGTAAAGCCAAAGAGGTCACGATGGAGCCCTTTCTAAAGAAATGGGACAGCAGCTACTTGGTGTCATGCTGTTGAGGAGGAGCAAAAAATGTCCAAAAAAGTCAAGTGGCATGTGTCTCATTCATTTTTAATTAATACACTATTTCAAAAAAAAGGAATGAGCTTATCGCTATTTGTGTTAAATTAGCTTTGCATTTTACTGTAAATGCCCACTGTTTTTATAATACAAAAATGTGTTTTGAATTCTTGCCCACCTTTAAATTAAAAATGTAAAAATATTTTCATAGTTTGGATTTTACATAGGATCAATTTCTAATGTTTAGAAGGGAAATGTTCATTAGAAGTCACTTTGTTTGTTTCCATTTTTTTCCGATACACCATATTTAGAAAAAATAGATGAAGATTGTGCAAAATGGCAATAAGAGCTGTATATCAATATTCAAAGTTTGCATATTAAAACATGATCTTTCAGCAGATCGTATCATGCAGAATTAGCCAGAGAAAAGACAGAATGATGACTAAGAATTCTTTTTTTTTTTCTTTTCAGTTTCATTATTATCATAATTATCAAATATTACATGTGAGGTTATTGAGATACTGCATGTTGATGATTAACAGCCCAGCCTTCTCATAGACTAAAAGAAACAACAACAAAGTGACAAGTCTGCTACTGGCCGCTACACCTTTGTGATTTAGGATAACTGAAGACAGGGAACTTGGAGTTTAGCAAGAGACACAAATCTGAGAACAACTGTCAGCATTGACTCACACAGATGAAGTGTGAGTCAATGCCAATGCCCCAGTCTGAGTAAGGTCAACCCTAGTACGTCAATGATGAACTTTTTCCCACAATGGTATGTTTCAGGCTTAAACGGCCCGTAACTTTTTGATTGTACTCAACACCATGAATCAGTAGGCAGCTACCAATGCTGGCAAAACACAGCCTGCACAACACTTGCAGTGTTTTCAAGACCTACACAACATTAAAAAGAAATACAGATGAAATTATACTTGAATCTGAGTGACAACATACATCTGTTTCTCTTTTCTTCTGGTTCTACTGTGTGTGAAAACTGTAATCTTGTAAACTGCTAAAACGTAGGTCACATTAACTAGGATTTGTTTGGACATGGTGTTTGAAAATGTGTCCCTTACATTTACAGCTAAGCTGCTGGTTAGATATACTGTAGTTCCAGGTCTTAGCTGTTCATCTAGTACTTGTCACACAGCACAGACTACACTAAACACAAATATTTAAAATATGTATTCATTAACAGAGTTCAGCTTGTTAAAAGTAAATCAAGCCATAAACTCCACCTGCTTAATTCAAGTTGGTGACCGCAGACCGATCAGCCTCAAGATGAGCTTCAAAACAAGTCAAATTAACCCTTAGAAAAACAAAACGTGTTGTGTATGAAGAAATTTAATCCATTCATGACTTTGGCCCCACATTTACTGGAAACCATTCAGTAAATCATGCCCCTATAAATAGTTGCACGCACTCTGCAGTGCGGGCTATGAATGCAGGTTACATTTTATCTGAGGTTAAATTTTCTGTTCACCAGGAACACAGCAGTTCATCGCTATCACAAAAGATTGGCAAGAATATAGGCATGCATGACCTTTGGAAAGTGGTGGCAGAGAGCCCAAGTGTAAATACTCTGAATAGTACTTCTCAAAGTCCTTTCTGCTGACATTGATTTGCTGATCTGCAGGTTCATATAAATATTCCAGGTTTACCGAGTGTTAACACAAGTAATTATTAAAAGGACCATTGACCTTGTGACGCACACAATGTACAATCAGAGCCTGACGTGAGCTTCATATGTCATCAGAAATATTTAAGCAGCTGTTTATTAAGGCACAATAAGTAACTAGATCTGCCTCTGCCTGGTCTCTCTGTTTTGTCTACCTTATTTTACAGCTGTATTTCTCTCCATCTGTACCAGCTGTAAGTTTGGTTTCCAACAAGTTAGTATTATCAAACACTCAATATATGCCAGGGGGCAAAGGTGATCTCAGTGTTTTCCGTTGAAACTGTGCCCTGGAGCAGACAGCTTTACTGTCCAAGGCAAGAATCTTGTGTTTAGACCAACGATTAGCGCTGTGTCAAAAACTGCAGCATTCACATTGGTTTCAGTGAGACCACTCTGGGCTCTGACACAAAAACACTGGTAGTCTGCTACATATGCTGAAACTGGCTCAACTTTTACAACAATGTCATACAGCAACACACTAAATTGGCAAATCAAATATGTGCAAGAGCACACTCCAGGTAGATTACTTTGTAATGTGAACAAGCATAGTTCTAGTGTGTACGTCACATTATCATATCGTAGTACTATCAACTGCTGTCTGGTGTTTTGGCATCTGATAGGCCTTTAGTATGTTAACACGGAGCAGATCTGATAGCAGTGGCACTGGACACTGAGACAGGTAGGAACATTTTGGCTGAGTGAAGTGAAGCTGTTAATTTATGCATAATTCAGCCTTGAAGTGATCAATTAACATGAATGGGTAGCAATTTGGAAAATCGATAAGCCGCTTAGTCATTTACTAAGCAAAAATGCCAAACACTGTGGTTCCAACTTCTCAAATGTGAGAATGAACTACGCTTTAAAAAAAAAAAAAAAAAATCTGTATAAATATAAAGAAAATACAGAATCTGTTGTGTTACTGTGATCTTTACAAGCTCATGTTTTCAAGCTGGAAAATTTTGCATTTTGTAATTAGTAATTTGTTGCTACATTTCTATTCTGTGTGGTTTCATGACATTCTGAAAACAAATGGCCCATATTTCTGTTACATTCTAACTTGGACTGCTTCTCTCAATCAGAGTGCAAACATGTGATGTATGCCCTTCACACGCAACCTTTTTTGACCACTGTGGAGCCCAAGACCAAGCTATAGTTTGGAGGCTGGGAGGCCTGAGTACAACAGGAAGGTTATACCTGATATGGACATGAGAGCTAGATGAGGGAGGCTCGAAGCCTTGTAAGGGAACATCTGGTTTTATCATGGAATCAGTGCAGGCTCCTCTCATAAACACAACCTAACGCCTGAGCCCTGGAGCTCTGGCCAATAACAAGCATGTGAACACAAACGCCATCCATCAGAGCCGAGCGGTGGGGAGGACTTAACAGGGAAGTACAGAGAGTGAGACAGACACATAGAACAGTGAGAAAAGATACCACAACAGAAATTGTGTAAGTAAATAATTTACAAGCAAGTGACCGACGCCGCCTGTTTGCAGCTTCTCATTTCTACTTTGCGTATCACATTCACAAAGCTGTCATTAAAGCTGAAGTGACGGGAGGTTGAATTAAAAAAAAAAAAAAAAAATTGAAGACATGACAAGTTAAAGGTCAAAATCAATACAGTTAGTCAGTCAATGTAGTTGTTGTTAAAGTTACTGAGAACACGCTTAAATAACTTTGGTATACAGTATGAGAGCTATATAAATAAATTCAATCCACTCTTCCAGGCAAATTCATATTGACAGTCTGTTTGTGTGCTCCATAGCAACAAAGGGCATGTTGCAGCCTGTCCTTTTCTACTCTCCTGGTCCTGGTGTGAAGGCCTGGGTTGGATCAGAGGTAAAGGTCAGCATAATATGGGGCTCCCACATGTACTTTTCAAAATGCCTCACAACTACTAGGTTTTTTTTTTGGCAGGTGACTGTAGCTGGATATTATTTTTACGAAGTGTGATAGTCCACAGAAACTTTGCAGAGTGATATAGGATCATAAATAGACATTAAAATTGCATTTATCAATGCAGTTACACACAAACCCGCAGAGAATTTTTTTGCCTTTTCTAGGTCAATATTTTGGTTTTACAGCCACATATTCACTGCAGTTGGTTCAGTCTGTACAGTTTGCATGCTCTCATCTAGTAGCGGCAGGGAGCTGTCAAAAGAAGTTGACAAAAACTGCTGTACGCTTCCTGCCTAACTTCAGACAAAGTTAGCGACTAGCTGGTGAAGAAAGTGAAACATGTGGCGAACTAAATACACAGACATTTTTCACCGAGTTGGTGGAGACCAAACAGGAGATAAAAAAGAGAAATGACTCAAATGAGATAATGTTGCTCTATGTCTGCTGGATGTGTAGGTAAGCAACTGTTTTAAACTAACATTAGCTAACATATTTACCATCACAACTTTTTAAGGCCATAATATGTCAGAGCTATGCATCTGTCAAAAAATCGAAGAATTCATCTTTAAGGTCTGTGTAAAAAAACATTGGATCAGACTGCCATGTTTGTTTTTTCTCATAGATTTCTATTAAATCCTTTAGAATATAGACATTTCAAACATTTCTGGATATTCTGAATATGTCTGAATGATAAAATGTCCAAGACCACACTCCAGTTCTGTAATTTTATTTGGGACAGATGTTTAAGGCAAACCGCCCTTCTTCTGAGTGAGGCAATTACCCACGACTGTGCAACAATCCACTTCCCTTGGTATGGCCAGACAATGGCTAGATGAACGCTTTCTACTACAATGTGTGGGCATACTTTTACAGCTACCCTGCTGATAGTTTGCAGCTCTATAACAGGTCTGGGACTAAATCCTGCAGCAGTGTAAGACACAAAAATGTCTTTTGTTGCAACGTCCGAGAGCCATAACTTGATGTTTCATGAGAATAATCCACCCTGGCTTGGTACTTGGGTGGGGTGTTTCTGTATTTCATATTGTGGTGTCCCTGGTGTTTTGCACACACACAATGAAGTGAGGCTGTCATCCTGCCATGAGGCCAGTATGCTTTCAGAGACTAACATGGAGAACTTGCTGTTGGAGAAACACAGAAAAGAGAGAAAGAGAGAGACCAAGAGAGTGAGGCCACAAGATTTATGAATCATAAAGGGAAAAGAAAGGAAGAGCGTCTGAGTTTAAATTTGAACATTTTCTATAACTATTGACCTCCACCGCAAAACATAAAACTGTAAAACTTCAAAACGTTCACTACTGCTTCACCACACACTTTCCTTCCTGCCTTTAAAATTACTGCATCAACTATAATTGAATTGAAATATAATGGATATTTCTGCCAATTATCACAAAAGCATCTCAGGGAGGCTATTTGGGGGGTGACCTTCATCACAGGATGCAGCAGTCACATGACTCTTATTTCAACAACTGAGCACAGGATATCTAATTTATTTGCAGATGCTTATCTTCTGCTATTGAAGCATTCAACAAACATAAATCTCTGAACCAGCACTGCCCATTACACTGAGTGAACAATATGGACCCTGAATGACTGTTAAAGGGTAATGCAACAAATGAAGGCAGAAAAACATGTCGTAATAGAGTTGACTAATACGTAATTGCAGTTGCAACTGACACACCGGCATATTTCTTGTCTTTTTTCAATCGACGAACCGACACTTTCTTACAAAACGCATCATATAGTCTCCAGTTTAAACACGAACGTTGGCTTTTAGAGTCACTGGGGTCTTCGGTTACTTTCCCCTCAATATCCCATCTTGGGAACGAGCAGACTCAGCAAGCAGTACTTTCAGCGTGCGGGTCAGAACATAATAGTGGAACCACCGGAGATCAGCATTTTACATCTCTAAGTACAAACGTAGAGCTTTGTGAGCTCTGCCTACATCACCTGAGACGGATGCCACATGACTTAAATACTGGAACACTAGCTGACGGTCAGATGAGCCAGAGTCACACAAACAAACCTGAGGTAGGTTTACTAAACAGAGTTAAGGAGAGCAAAGGTGAGGCCTACATGTACCCAGTTTACCAAGATTTGTGTAGTATACAATCCTTTTTTGGCAGAACTTTACATTTCTAGGTATCAAGGTGTTGTGGCATGGTTGAAAAAAAACACTCCCTTTCATAAGCAAAAGTAAATAAAGTTTAAAAAAGTGCAAGACTTCTATAGAATATCAGCAATACACCAAAATAGTTATTACATGCCAAGTGGAAGAATTAAGTAAAGGGAGAGATGAGAACTTCTTTGTGAAAGAACAACCTACCTAATCAACTTAAATTCTATTTGTTAAATGCCTTTTTAATACTGTTTTTTTTTTTTTCAGAGATGTGAATTGTGACAATGTTTACATAAGAATATCTGACACACTAGATTCTGGATGGAGAAATCAATTATCTAAAATGTCATGAAGTATAAAATCAACTTGAAGACACCCACAAAACATTTCATTGCAGTTTTTACTGCCTGGATGTCCTCCTGAATTTGACCTTTAGCATGCTTCTCTCATTGCTCTGTTGCTCCCTGACATGCTAACAGTTAACTTCACTATATTATCTGCATGGACCTCCTATCAATGTGTCCAAAGCGTGATAAATTATCTTCACTGTATGCACAGCTTAACAGAATATCTCTGTGACACTTGCAGCCTCCGGTAGGGCGACACAGTTTTTCAGCTTTAGCAATCTTTGCGTCGACAAGTGATTAAAGGTGATTAGTTACCGTACTGATGCATTACCCTGTTCCACATCTGGCACATCAGATCAAGCATTTCTTATTAACAGGTGAAATGTATGATGGTTATGAGTTTGTCTTTTTGAGCACACTGTGATTAATTGCCCTCTGTGCCCTAATATGGCTGTGTCAGCAGGCGAGAGCATTTTATAGAGGAAAGCAGCAAGTTTCACGTAAATGTCGCTTCTATGTGAAAATAAATTCTTTTTTATTTGTCATTATTTGTCAGTCCTGATTGTCTTATTGACAGTCATATACTGATTTTCTTTAAGCTCACTGAGTTATAGTGAGCAACAATGCTTTGCGATTTCAAGATTTGCACATTTTTGTTACATCTACAAATGTTGCAGTTTTATTTTTTTGTTAAAATACTTAATAATATATAGACATATACTAATGCAGTATAATTGTATATAATCATGTATTCTCTCTCTAAAGATGGAAGAAAAATATTTGATTATAATGTGATATTGAGCATTATAATAGTGTTTGAACTAGTTTGTAGTAAATGTGTAGGGGTCTCATTTTGTGAACAATAACTTCAATGTTCTAACCCTCACGTCAACAGATGGTTTGTAGCCATTAGCCATTACCATTACATCAATGAAAAAGACATTAAGAAGAAAACAAAAAAGGAAACAACTGATACAGCTAAAAGGTAGCCAAGAAAACTATCTTCTTTCATTCTTGATTTGCTTTAAGTCTGTGTTTGTGCTACTTGTGCAAGCAGCCACGCTGATGTGTCTCTGTTTTTAGATCACTTAGCAACAGTAACACAAAACTTTCTATATGATCAGCGTGCCCGGTAGAGTTCACCTTATGACGCAAATCCTGCATCTTTAATCCATGTCTACCCCCAGCCAACTGCTGGAGTCTGGACCCAACCATCCAGTGCCTAATGCCCCGGGTCTATGGTGCTGTGCCAGGGTGCCTGCTGTTGATATGGCATCAAGTCCACTGTTGATCCAGTTGATCCTTTGATACAGGGTCGGGACTGATACAGGGTCGGGACAGATAAGCACATAGGAGGGTCACACTGCACACACCCTTTTTTTCAAAGCTTTCACGGTGTATAAAAATATGAATATGGTGTCTCTTTGTTGAATAAAGAAACAAACCTTTGGCTTGCTCCACTCCAAGCTGAGGGGGATTCAGTGTTTTGCTACAACTGCACCTCCAACTGTTGTCTTCTGCTTGAGGGAAAGTCTCTGTGGTCACTACACCACTACCCATCAGGCCTTGATCCCTGAGTATCACAAAAGTCTTAAGAGAACATCTTGTCACGGCCTTCATAGGATACAATAACAGTTTGGGGCGGGCCACAACTCTGACTGTATCTTAACAGCACAGTGTGCATTTGCTGCAGAGGGGGGGGATGCGATTAAAACCCAGTGCTCTCTGCTCACTTCCTCTGCCATCAGTGATCTCCATATGAGTGCTGCAAAACACTTAACTCACTCACATCGCAGTCTTCAGGACATAAATGCAGCAGATATGACTGCCTTCTAATGTATATTGGCTGGTAAATTACTGTGTCATCGCTCTCTAGGTACCGTGTCTTGTTAAGCAAGCAAGTTTTTGGTTTAGTATTGCAGCTTTGACGCAGACAAACCAAGTATCACACTGCAATGAAAATTTACTACATTCTTTCAAAGTGATAACTCAGAAGAATGTAACCGTTCATGAGTTGTGAATAGAATAAGTGCACTATTATTTTAACCTGAAATGCAGATAAGCTTTTTGTTTGGTCCACTCTAACAGGTCAAATTTCGTGTGCTGTCACCGGAGAGAGAAAGGCGGGGGAGAAAAGGAGGAGGAGCAGGGGGTGGGGGGTGCAGTGGTGGGGAGGGAGAGGATGATACAGGTCCCCGGGCATTGATTACACTGAACAATGGCGAGCAGATCAAGAGCAACCTTGGCCGAATGGGGGAGATATCACACTGAAACTCAGAGTCAGAGGCTTTCGTCAGACACAAAATCTATCTACAAAATCTCACTTACATTACATGAGGGGGGGGGGGGGTTGTCTGGCATTTCAGCCTCTGTGTGTGTGTGTACTTGTGTGTTGGGGGAGGGGTGGACGGGGTTAAAGTGAGAAAGAAAAGGAGACAGCGACAGACTAAAGAAAAAGTGAAGAAAAGGGGGTGGGGACTGTCCGGGAGCAGTTTCTCCAAAAAAATAATTTTTTTTTTGCCTAAACCTCATCATTCCACTTTGAAAGATTTACTTTTACCAGTCAGTCAGAATGTGGATTGTGTGCAGTTATTGGAAATGGCGATCCTGTTGGTTGAAGTTAGGGTTTTCATTGCAGTGACTAATAGTGCTTCTCAGTTTTGCCCTTTTCAGTGGGATCTGCCCTCAGCTGCTAAACACACACAAGCCCTCCTCTGTAGCTGCGGCTGACGTCAACCGTCACTTAGCAACAGCCTTTTGGTGTAAAAGCAGCAGTGCTGACACCGTTTTCAAAAGAGGCGCACAGAGAGCGAGAGAGAGAGAGAGCGAGAGAGAGAGAGAGAGAAAGAAATTCTGAGAGAATGAGAAACAGAGATAGAGGGAATAAAATGAAGGAGAGAAAACTAGGGGGAGAAAGAGAGTAAAACTTTGGTGACATTGCTGTGTAATATTTCAATGAGAATGCAATGCAAAAATGATAATTGGAAGCATTTTCAGTGCAACAAAAAGCTGAAATCACTCGAGTCTGACAATCCTTTCAATTTATCGAGTGGGGCTTAAAGAGTATTGAGGGAAAAGATGACGATATATCAATAGATACATCTGAAGACTAATAACGGTCAGTAAAACCCATGGTAGGCTCATTTAAATAAATTAAATCTACTGCAACCCTTAAATCCATTTATCCATGCTTAAATTCCCACAGCAACAATTCAAGCATGGGCGCACACCGTCCATGTCATAGCACACTAATTTAACTATACCACCCCTTTGACTAAACCTAACCACACTCACTGGACTGAACAAACGGTCAACATATGCAAGGTTTAATAACCTCATCCTGAACTTAAAGGCTCAGCCACCTGAAATGTTGGGAATCTTGTGGTATAATCAAAATCCTTTGAGAAGAGCGAACCAGAAAGTCTCCACTGTCCCCTGAACTCCCAAATTAAAAAGCTTAATTGTGGTGCAACTAGAGCCAGCAGCTTGGGGAACATTTTGACAGAACTTATCTTATCTAGCCATTTCACATGTGGCAATTTTTTCATGTAGTAGAAACAAGCAACGTACGGGAGGCTGATACAACAGTTGCGGAAAAGAGAAAAGGTCTAATTATCCCGAACTTAGTTGATGGCAGTGTCTCAGCATCCCCCCTCTCCGGTCCAACATTCTGGGCTTCAACAATACACAAACCCAGCCACGAATAAGCTTTGTACAGAAAATAATACAAGCAGATAGACGAGGTCAGGATATCACATCAAGGCTCATTAGAGAAAAATAAGAAAGAGGGGACACGCTGCACAGCTCTTTACAGGCAGCTCAAAACAGAGCATCAAAAAAGCCACAATCTTATGTCCTCAAATAATAATAATTTATAGACAATTTCAGACACAAAATGTTAAGCGAAGAAGCAAAATAAACTCGTCTAAGAGTATTTTGTGAAGCCTCTTTTCATAGTGTCTCTTCAGACACCAGAGTCATTAGGCTAAGCTCTGGTAGACCTATCATGAAAACTAAAGAGCTGCAAGCTAATTGCTGGTGATCATGACGCAAACCGTTTCCAGGGTAACCCGAGTTTTGGAGTACCCGCTCCAGCATTTCCTCATCTGTTTGCACTCACACCAGCAGGCTGACAATGCAGTCGCTGCATCCTGTTTCACTCTGCAGTCAGCCAAACACACAGTACCTCGCTCAACTTAACCCTTTCTACTGGTCCTGCTGCTGCCGATGAAAAATTAAAAGCAGCTATGCAAACTAGTTTGGATATTAAAAGAAAGTGGGGTGAGAATATTACTCAAGGAAACCACCACAACAGCCAATCCGCATCCAATAACAACAAGCCAAATTTTAATCAGAATAATTCCTAAATTTTACAATTATTATGTAAATTCTAATATGGTTTACAAGACACCTGAAAAGGCTGCATAGGTGTCATTCATACATGCTGATTCAGCTCTTGATTTGGCAATCATAAAATGTTTACCTGCTATCAAAGCTACCTGTGGCATCGATGAGGAGTTGCTAAGCAATGAATTAGGACATCTGGGTCTTGATATCGCAACTGTTACACAACCTCCTAAGGTTAACTTCACACATCAATCTCCTCCAGTTAAACGGCAGCTCAGCTTAGTTCACATTTCGTCAAATAGAATTATATTATTACCATCACCAGCTCCAAGTCACATTAACAACACTTTCACAAAAGAAGGCAATATTTCATTTTCATTTAGAGTCCAAAAATTACTGCAGTCCAACAAAATCAAAAGCTGCATTATAAATGAAACAGCAGTTGCCACATAGGACTTGATACTTTCAAGCTGTTTTACTTTCACATGGACTGAGACGACTGAAATTGTTCACAACATTGATAATATCAAGATTAAAGTTAAAACACACATAACCCTTAACTGCAGATAACACTAGTCATTTAATGGTCTCTATTTTAAGGTAATGCACTATTTCTCTGTTAGCACAGTCCTTAGAAGCTCCAGTCTATTCCAACTAAAGTAATATAAAACATATATATGTAAAGGACAAAAAATACCTTTAGCTTATCTTAGTTAGCCTTTATTATTATTGTAATCATTATTATTTTTCAAATAACCCCCCAAAAAAAGACCAGCAGCTATAATGCAGAATTAGATTGTGATGTTCTCTTAAGTGTTTATGACACATCCCGAGCATGTAAGAGGTCCAGAGTGGCGCAGCGTGTCCAATAAGGTATAATTTGATTATCCTTTATACATTTAATTGTATAAGACAGCCTTATGTCACATTTCTATATCAGACTGAAAAAGACCATAACCACCAAAAGGAGAATTTACAGTATATTGGAAAATAAAACAGAATCCTTGCTTCACAACACACTGCACACACACACACAACTCATCTTGAATTGAACACATTGTTCAGATACTGGTTTAGTTTTGATAACAGTGAATCAAAGGCAAAAAAAGCCGGCAGACGGTTTGACTAAATGTATGGAGGATTGCATTGATTACTGGAGATTCAAACAGTATAAACAGTACATAAGGTAACATTTAATTTGGCCATGATCTTTTTCTAATTAGACTATTGCCAAAAAATAAATGCATTATTATAATATATACCTTTATATGTAGGCTCAAAACTAATACCAGGTACTTATCCTACTACATATACAAGCATGTTTTTATACATCTCTATTATTAGATTTTAAACCAAAAAGCTACTGTTACATTTTACACCATTCACTACTATAATACTGATGAGAATAGATTTGTATATATTACATTTGGAAAACATATTAATTTGAAACACAAAATAATAAAAACAATAGCACTGTCTGATTGTCTTGATGAATAAGCTAAATTGTCTGAAGGATAATTCTCCGTGGCAACTTTTTCCACCTTAGGACTCGTTCTATTGCACGCCGTCTAAAGAAGGACAATTTCTCCCTTTCTCATCACTGCTGGAGGCAGACACTATATTCTACAGGGCGATTAATAAGACTTGGCATTTTTTCTTCTTTGCAATCACCCTGTGGTACGTCACTGGGTTGTGACGTCAATGTTATATCATTCCACATGGCTTTACAGCAAGCGAACGTGACAGCTGAGAGCTGCTCTGCGTTTTCACCGCTCTCCCTTCCAACCTTTCTCTCTGCAGCCTGCTTCTCTGTTCTCGTCTGAATGGGGGGTTATTTAAGTGTATTATTTACCCCTGCCTGCCCCCGTGGAGTGGTAACCACACAAAAAGAGGGCCTTCTCCCTGAATTCGACATTGCACTGCCAGCACTGCCTCTAAGGTCTTACTCATGAAGTAGAGCTTTTAGATTTCTACCATGAAAGCCCAAATACAATAATCCTACTTATAAAATATTATCTCCACTTTATTCTCTTCATCTCAAAAAACTAACTGGCTCTCAGAGACACATGCTGACATAATTTTGGTTCCCATTCAGGCTGGATGATAAAATCATTGTTGTGGAAAAGAGTAACTTAAAATAAAATTATTGTTACGGACCTTCAAGCAAATATTCAGCAGACAATTTGTGAAGATATTTCTGACTTGTAAATAGTGTTGTTTTCTTTTTTCTGGGTCTCAGCTTGTGACCCATGTGGCTCCTGCACTGTCTCAAGAATGATCACAAAATAAAATTAACAAATACAAAGTTTTACAGGGCTCCTTCACCATGTCACAATTACATGATTCATTGACCTATTTAGGTACCCTATTGAAAAAGAATTTAACACAATAGAGCGACATGGTTAATGCAGTAAATCTGGGACCCCTGGCACTTGCAGGCAATCCATAAAGCTTTGGTTGTGCAAGAGGTTTAAAGTTACGGTGGCAAAACACAAAACTGAGATGTGAAATTATCAGAGTAAAAATGAACACTTATTGAAACTGGAATGGGCTAAATGAGACGATTCTATCCCACTGCATAAAAGTTTATGTTTACAGTATACCTGTCTCCACAGGGACAGAAAACCTCTGTCCTGTTCCATGATTTTTGGGCTAAACACTGCTTCAATACATAGTGAATAATAGTGATGATGGCAGCAAGTCAGTTTGGCACATTTCTAGAAAACGCCTTCAACAAAAAGATGTGCTCAGCTATACAGGTAGTCACCATAAACATGAGAAATTGCCCTTCAAGAAAAATGAAGCGATCTTTTGACTCATGATGTGACCCATTACGTGACGTGAAAATGAATAAATCTGTAAATCCTGAGCACTTATTCGCATTTTGTGTTTGGGCCTTGTTTAAAGATCACAGATAATAATTGTAGAGGTTGTTCATGTGGAAGAGATTCTATTTATTTCAAGTTTGGTGACGGTGACGGGTGTCAAGGAAAATACATTTAATATAAAATATATTTTGTGACCTACTGTTTGACGTGATCTCAAGTTTGATCCAATATAAAAACAGTATTTAGGAAAATAACGACAACTAACACTTAGTAGTAGTGAGCAGTCTTTGATTAGTATATGAGCATCTAACACTGGTGTTAAAAAAGACTTAAGACAATGGAATGAGACACTGACATCAATGCATTGAAACTGCAAGTAGACTAGTTTCTGGTGAAATGTAATTAAATTTAAATTAGGTGATCTAAATCTGTCATCAATGAAGATGTACAGTGGGTTTATCGCGTGGCACTCATTTGTAAACTTTCAAAATGTTACTCTCGAAAAGCGTGTGGTTGATGGTAATACACAGATATTTAAAAACAATAGTGCTTCAATGAAATAAACTAGCAATGGAAGCTTTGATGGGGTGATGGGATGCCACCGTATGTCCATTTCTTACTAAACACTATGGTTTTCTGTAATTAAGTTTTAGAGAGAACTGTCACAATTCAGTTTTGAATTCCACTCATTTATCTTCAGTTTCACATCTGCCTCACATACCTGTTCATTGAACACTGACGATGTTCTCTTCTAAACAAGCTTGGCTGTGTTTACTCTCAGTGCTTCTCTTTGGAACATGCTGCACGTATTATTAAAGGTCTTCATAAATATTTCGAATTTAGAGTCTCGTTCTCCTAATTTATTACCGCCTCTGACTGTGAATGCGAACAATTGAGTGAATCTAGGGGATCCATTTAAAGACATGGTCAGAAAAGTCTGGAGCATATTTCTTGAGACAAAATTAGCTTAACTGATTAATATTTTCCCATCCATGTGGAGTCCATGTTATAGAACACCAAAGACAAATAATGTGATAATCTTCTCGTTGCTCTACAGCGCCACTAGTGGCCACAAAACGCATCAGTGCACCTTTAACGTGAGTAATAGCAGTAGTCTCAGGCGAAACACAAGAAGGATCCTTTTTCATAGTCTATGCTCAGTGTTGTGTCAGTGGTTACTTCTGGTAGGTGAGTACGTAGTTCTGAGGAAGCATCTAATACAAAAAAAATGTATAAATGAAAAACAATAAAACAGAGGCTACAAATTACTCCTTTTTTGACCTTTTTTTAAATTTTAGGTGTAAGTAGCACTCCGGTATTAAAGCTACTTAGTTGTGCTGCCACAGCTCTACAATTTAATCGTGTCAATGACAAATCAAGCCTAGAAAACAAAAATAAGCTAATATTTGGAAGGCCACCATTCTGTTCAAAGAAACATTGGACATATAAAACTCTCGCCCTGGTGTCTTTCAGGCCATGGGGTACATCATCCAAAGCAGCACTTTTCAGTTTGGATATTCATGATGGTGTCGACTTTCAAAAAGTCTGAGCTCACATTAATGCAGTCATAATGAAGAACACATCAAACGTGAATGTAAAATGTCGTAAGGATTCTCACTCACTCTCACTCAAGGAGTCTCACTGACAAATGTCTTTAAATTAAGTGTTAATACACCAGAAGTCTCATCATATATAAATGGAAGAAGTGTAGGGAAATAAGTTCACGAACTAAAGCGTATAAACTAAACCTTAGAGTATATTTCCGTGGTTATATCATGGTCATTTAGCACAGGTAAAATGGAAAGCTGTTTTTACATCATTCTCCTCATTTTTTTTTTTTTTTTTAAAGGTCGTGAGTTCAACGCCAAGCAAGGTATTTTTCATCAGTGAGAGTAATCTGTTCATTATACAGCGTCAAGCAAAAGTGCTGTACCTGTTACCTGCAGTAATACATAATCCACACAAATTAAAGACACTGGTTAAAATGTTGGCAGGATTATGTTAATAATTTTAACAAATACCTAACAGTTAATAAAACAACAAGCGCTTCGCATAGACACAGAGCAACATAATAATTACAAATAGACTAAAGATGATATGAAAATTGTGACAATGATTTCAAGTTTTGCTTTATAATCATCTCAGAGGCAACATTACTTCATATCTAGTTTATTTAGTCTAAAGACTTAGTTCATATATTAAGTCTGTTAACCTGACCAAAACACCTTCCTTCATCAACATGACTTCAAATCTCTCTGCAATCATTTCCCATCGTGATGATAAACTTGCTGCATGTAAAACCACGTGTTGCCGCTAACAAACAATCCCTCCGTCTTTGCAACTGAAGGCAGAAAACCACTGACCCTCTCAGACAGCAGAAAGGGGGGTTGACTGTTTTGTGTGTAAAGCATGTGTGAAGATGAAGAACATGTGTGACATCACCAGTGAACCCAGAGCGAACCTTTCGGAGTCTTCCTTTATGCCTCTTTCTGGCTGCCTCTGACGCAGAAACAGATTTTTCTTTCCACAAAATGACTCATTAACACATAGAAATCACATTATAAATGATTATTTCTTATTCTCAGTCTGCGGTTCTTCTTTCGACTTTATTCCCTGATTATCAAACCCAGGAAAGGAAAAGTTTGGCACCATCACTGGGTAAAATTTCCATTTCCAAAATCTTGAGTAGAAGGAAAACAACTTTCAGGAGTGAGACAGCAATTCCCTACATTGTGGGCTAATCAGCTAAAATATTCTAGGCCATCATACTATCCCAATGAGTAAGATCTATCCCAGCATGCAATTGGCACAACACCGCAGACAGGTTGCCAGTAAGCTGCATCATAGGGCTGACACCTACAGCTAGACAGACAGACAGACACACTAACAGGCAATCCAGACTTTAATTCACCTGACTGCCATTTCCCAGGCAAATATGTTGTTTGTCCCTTTTAGTCATTAGAAAAATGTGACTTTGCCTGTAAACATTTATTCCAGAGACGCTGCCAAATGTGTTTTTGCGGACAGTGTCATGATGACGCAGGCGATAACGTATGCCTATCTAATCTTTTTACTCAACATGGATTGTGATGCATGTCAGACATTCCGCTGATAAGATGACATGGCCATCAACAATCAATAGCCTCTTATCCGCCACTCTTTTGGTCACATGTTTTTGTTGTTCTTTTCACACACACTTCCAGTTTTCTGTCTACAATTTACAT
The DNA here is from genome assembly GCF_042242105.1 of Pempheris klunzingeri. NCBI lineage: Eukaryota > Metazoa > Chordata > Actinopteri > Acropomatiformes > Pempheridae > Pempheris > Pempheris klunzingeri. The sequence goes on from NC_092012.1 coordinate 14,111,913, forward strand.
ACATGCAATTTTACACAGCATAAAAGAGGTTTAAAATAATCTATTGGGGGACGTGGGGCAGGCAAATAACAGCGTGACTGAACCTGACAATAAATGTAGCACTTGAAGTGATAATTACAAATGAAAAAATACATGGTATGTTTAATCAAAGACCATGACCTCTTTCAGCTTTTCCACTGAAAATTATAAGTAGTAGTTTTTTTTAGTGTACGACATGCTGTATGTACCTAACTACAAAGAGACAGGAAAACTACGAGTGGCACATAAAGGGAGAACAATTCAGTTTTACTCCAGACATTAGTCAGTTTCA